>NC_066337.1:2127233-2128259 GCF_022539315.1 Serinus canaria | reverse complement strand
AGAAAGTTTGTTACAAGAATGTAAACATCAGAAGGCTTAGAAAAGCTTAAAAACAGGGTGAAAATTTAGCGTTAAGGCTTGAGTTTAAACACATCCTTGAGTTTAAAAACATCCAAAACTTGTTTCACGTTTGCAAGATATCACCCTGGTTCCTGAGGAGAAGAAAACCTTTTCCAGCGTTTCTGTCCCCGTTTCTGCTGGGAAGCTGGGGAGTCCTTGTGCCATCCAGCAGCCCCTTCAGCTGAGGAGCTGGCTTTCCTGGCAGTGTTCTTTGTTTCTGAGTTTTCCCACTTTGTTCCCAATGTTTTCTACTTTATTTTCCCTATCAAGTTTGTTGTCCGATTTTCTCCTCCTTCCCAGTTTTGTCCTTTATTTTCCATTTTTTTCCTCTCTAATTCCCATTTCCCTCTACATATCCAAATTATACACCTCCTTTCCCAGCTTTACCCCTTATTTTCTAGTGTTCCACTTTCTTAGTTTCCCCTTTTTATTTCCAAGTCCTCCACTTTATTTCCAAGATCCCCCACTTTTTATCTTCAAGGTTCCTTTTATTTCTGTTTTTTTTTCTCTTTCAAGTTTTCCCCTTCCTTTCCACATTTGTCCACTTTGTCTCTAAGTGAGATTCCAAGATTTTCCCTTTAATTTCTACAATTTTCCTCTTGATTTTCAAGGTTTTTTTCCACATGAAAGCCCAGGAGAAGCACTGGGACTTCTCTTTGCACAGGCAACGGCTACAGGTGCTGGAGCAGAGGAGAAGGAGGAATTCAAAGTGAGAGACAGGGCACAGGATAAAGATGGTGAAAGAAATACCCTTGTGGCATGCTACAGGGTCCAGGAGGAACACCTGGATCAAGACAAATACCAGACAGAGAGAGAGCAGAAATACCACGGGGCTACGGGACACACAGGGAAAAATGCAAAAATGGTATCTGAGAGCTGGACAGGAAAACAAAGAGTTGGCAAATGAGAAAATAACCACGGGCAGAGCGAGGGGGGGACCGAAAAGATGGGGACAAGGCCAGGGTG
>NC_066337.1:2089733-2122233 GCF_022539315.1 Serinus canaria | reverse complement strand
TGCAGAGCTGCATGTCTGTGCAGATGCATGTGCATGCAGGGGTGTGTGTGCATGTGAAGGTGTGCATGTGCAGCTGCAGGGGCACATGTGCAGGCACATGGATGTGCAGGTGTGTGTGCAGGTGTGTGTGCATGCAGTGCGGTGCTGGAGCTGGCTGCTGTGGGGTCTGTGGTGCATGTGTGGGGATGCACAAGTGCACAGCGGTGCACAGTGTATGCGAGGGGATGCAGGCTTGCACTGGGGTGCACTGTGTGAGTTTGCATTGCACATGGGGATGCGTGAGTGCATGGTGTGCATGCACAGACACTGCTGGGAATGCGTGAGTGCGAAGTGTGCATGCATGCACAGGTGGGGATGCTTGAGTGCAAAGACTTGCATGAGCCAGGGTGTGCATGCACTGGGGTGAATGTGTGTGCAGCCCAGCGCGTGTGCACTGCTGCAGCTCCCATGCACCTGTCTGCAGACACTCTGTGCACGCATGCACCACTCTGTGTTGTGCTTTGCCTCTCTCTGTGCATGGCATGCGTGTTCACAGGGAGCACCAGGCCCTGTTCCGAGTATCTGTGTGTCTGTGTCTGTGTGTCTGTGTGTGTGCTGCAGGTGTGTGCAGGGCTGGGCTCACCTGCAGGTGCACACGTGCAGGGTGTGCATGCAGAGGGCGTGTGCTGCAGGGCTCAGGGCAGCAGTGGGGCACTCGTGCATGGGTGGTGTGACTGGAAACCCTTTCAGGGCAGGTTTTCCCCAGAGCTGTGATGTGTGTGCTCCCCTCCCCAGGGACGCGTGGCCAGGGCTGGGCAGAGAGCTGGGGTGCTGACACCTGTACTGGGCTGCTCCTGGCTTACTCCTGAGTTACTGATTGCTTGCTCTGGGGCTACTGCTAGGATGCTACTGGGATGTTCTCAGTAATCTCCTGAGGGAGTAGGGAAATGCTGTTGAGACACAGCTGAGATGCTCTCAGGGTGCTGCTGGGATGCTCCTGAGATGCCAGGAGTTTACTAGGATGTGGACAGGCTACTCTGCAGACTGCAGTGAGGCTCTTGCAGAGTGGCACTAAGCTACTCTCAGGATACTCTGTGGATGCTACTGGGATGCTGTAAAAGCTTCACTAAGGTACTATCAGGCTGCTACTAAGATACTTCCAGAGCTGATACTGAGGTACTCGTATGAAGGAGCCACTGGAGCAGCTCACACAAGGTTCCTCTCAAGATACATTCAGGTGGCTTTCAGTGAGAAAATACCTGGATAACACCACAGTGCCACCAACACACCGAGGATAACAGCTGGATCCCATTACACTACTACTGGGATCCTATCAGCACACTCCCTATCTACTACTGCGATACTATCAGGGCACCAGGGTGCTCTTGGGATGCTCCTGACAGAATCAGGATATTTCTGCCTGTGCTAGTGCAACATCAGGACAATGCTGAGCTGCTACTAGGATACTCTCAGTGTAGCACAAAGCTGCTATCAGGATGTTGCTGAGATGTTATCAGGATAACACTCCAAAGTATCACTTGGCTAATGCTAATGAGGATTGCTGATGAGGCACTACTAAGATACTCCAGGGTCATTGCTGGGATACAGCAGTACCAGGGTGCATCACAGAGCTCCTCAGGTGCTCTCAGGACGGGGGGCAGTTTGCAGCAGGGTGCTCTCAGGATCAAAGTGCACTTATCTGTAGGACACTTCCAAGATGCTACAAGGGCACCAGAAAAGGTCGTGGTGAGATAATTCTGGGGTGCCATCAGGGCGTGTTTGGGGTACTGGCAGCACAGTGCTGATACTCTCAGGCCCCTTGCCTAGCAGTGAGGTAGTGCCAGATTAAGGCATTTTCTGGCTCAGGGATGGGGTAACAGAGGTGGCTAAAGCTGATAGGCCAAGAAACGCTTACAGTGTGTTGTAATTAGGAAATTACTGTAATTAGTTGGCTTCTGATTGTGATGGCATGAATGATAACGTGTATTATCTCACCCTTCACATGAGACTGAAAACAGAATGAAAGTTTTTAAAACGCCTCTCAGTTACCCCATCTCTGGGTCAGAAAAGGCCATAGTCTGACAATGGAGTATAAGGATACAACCAAGATACTCCCACTTCAGGGATATGGATAGTAACATGACATTTTTTACGAGCTGTCAGGGTAGCACTAAGCTGCCTGTACCGCTATCAGCACTTTGGTACAACTAGTAACTTACCACTAATAGTGCCACAATATCAGAATATTTCTTCTGAAGGCAGCACATCCTGTTGGGATACTACCAGGATACTACAGAGATACTGTTGGTTGTGTAACAGCCCTGGCAGCAGGGTTTGGGTGAGCCCGGCAGCAGCAAAGGGAGTGGGGAGCTGGGTGTTGTAACCTGTTAGTAGCCTGGTGAGGGAATGGGGAACTGGGTGTTGTAAGCTGTTAGTAGCCTGGTGAGGGAATGGGGAACTGGGTGATGTAACCTGAGGGAATGGGGAGCTGAGTGTTGTAAGCTGTGAGTAGCCGGGTGCCTGACGGGCATCTGGGTGTTGTAAGCTGTGAGTAGCCTGGTGCCTGACGGGGAGCTGGGTGTTGTAAGCTGTGAGTAGCTGGGTGCCTGATGGGGAGCTGGGTGTTGTAAGCTGTGAGTAGCCGGGTGCCTGACGGGCAGCCTGTCCCCCCAGCTAAGGCAGCAGCCGGCGTTGAGGATGGAGGCGCCGCTGGTCAGTCTGGAGGAGGAGTTCGAGGAGGGCCCCGGGGACGATGGCGGGTCCCCGCCGCGCCCCGCCGACCCCGCGCTGGCCGAGCTGGAGAGCTTCTCTGCCGAGATGATGAGCTTCAAGTCCATGGAGGACCTGGTGCAGGAGTTTGACGAGAAGCTCACCGTGTGCTTCCGCAACTACGACGCTGCCACCGAGGGCCTGGCGCCCGTGCGGGGCCGGCTGCAGGCGCAGGAGGAGGAGGAGCGCCTGCAGGATGAGGAGTGAGTAAGGCCCCCCTGCTCCCAGGGCCTCTTCCCACCCTGAACCCCCCCGCAGGGCAGGCCGTGCTCCGGGTAGTATCCTGTGAGTAAAGGTCTGCGTGCCGCATTGCAAGGTACAGCCCACGTGCAGCTCGGCCCCTTGCATCACTGCACAGTCGTGCAGCAGTGTGGAGTAGCTGTGTAGTATCTTTAGAGTAGATGTGTAGTATCTTTTGAGTAGCTGTGTAGCATCCTATAAGTAGGCCACCCTCGAGCCTGCATGCATCCTGTCATGGTCATGAAACACTCCCCTTTCCCAGAGCGTGCACACAACACGACTGTAGCGCTTCAGAGTAGTGGTGTAGTATCTTATGAGTAACACCCCCCACAGCCTGTTGGACCTCCTTGCGCTCTTCTATGAGCCCATCACATGCAAATCAGCCCCTGGACTGCGCTGTGATCATACAGCACCTTGGAGTAGCTGTGTAGCACCTTGGAGTAGCTGTGTGAGGTCCCTGGAGTAGCAGCCTCTGAGGAAGAGCAGCGTGTCCCATGCCACATTGCTGGGGACCACAACTCTGTCTGTGCAAGGAAAGCCCCAGGGGTTGAACATTAACCTTGAGTAAGGTGTGAGTAGACCCCCTTTGTACCATGCTAGGGGATGGCCAAATTCCCTAGGGTGAAATTCCCCCCAGGCTCCCCAGTTATTTTTGTGCTTTTTGTGTTAAATCCTACAGTGTCATTAAAAACCTCGTTTTGTTACAAAATGCCATTTTTTCCTGCAAATCCTTGCCCTTTTTCCTCCTGATGATCCCACACTCTCACATTTCCAGTGGATTTTTTGCCTGTTTAATTGGGATTATTCCAAAATCCCTAACCCTTATTTTCACCAAGCAAAGGGGTTGCTTTCAACCCCAAAAGCCCCAAATCTGTTGGTTTATGTTTGGGGTTTTTTTCCCCCAAACCCACTGAGGCTGCAGTGATTTTTGCAATTGGTCAAATTCGTGGTTTTTGAGAGCAAAATGCAGCTTGGCTGCACGCCGGGGCTGCCGCGCTGTCGCCGCTTTGTGCCACTTATTGTGTCTTTTTTGGGTCACTTTGGGCAAAACAGAGCTTTTTTTTTTAGTCTTCTTTGAATGAGCGCAGTGTGCAGGCTGGGGGAGGGGCCATGGCCTCACAGGCACTGCATTTCCAGAGTTTTTAACCATTTCTTGCCATAATTAACTCAGAAATCGCTGCTGGTCCTGGCCTGCCCCTGTGGGGTGCTGGTCCTTTAAGAGCAGAGAGGGGAAAAAAAGGAAATTTGGGGGAAAAAATAACTAATTTGCTGTGCTTTGTTAAAAAATAAGTATTTAAGATTTGGCATCTGCATTTCTTTTTGTGTGTTAATTTGTGAAATCTGTAATTCCAAGGGGAGCTCAGCCCTGGTGAGAAGGAAAATATAAGAAATCCCAAAAATGAGCAGTTTGGGGGCTGGAAAAGGGGCAGATGGTTTTAGGGTGATTTTCAGGGTTTGGATGTGGCACCAATTGGACTGAACCCCCATTTCTGGTGGGAAGATGGGGGGGGCTTGCCTGAGATGGGGAGAAAAATTCTAATTTCCTTCTGTGCCTTTCCCCCCATTTTTGAGCTTTTCTCCCATTTTTGGCCTTTTTCTCAATGTTGCCATTTTTCAGCTCTTCTTTCCCATTTTCTGTCTTTCTCCTCCATTTCTTCCCTTATCTCTGCTTTCCTGCCCTTTTCTCCATTTCCCCCCTCATTCTCCCTTTTTTCTTACATTATTTCCCTTTTCTCCTGATTTTTCTTTTCCCCCTCTTTTGGCCCTTTTCCTATTCCCTATTATCTCCTCTTTCCCTTTTTTTCCTTTTGTTCCTCTTTCTCCGTTTCCCACCATTTTCTTCTTTTCCCTCTTTCTCATTTTTTCTTCCATTTCTCCCCTTCTACCCAAATTTCCCTTCCCCTACTTCTTCCCCTTTTCCCCCTTTTTTCCATCTTCTTCTTTCCCCCCCTTTTTTTTTCCTCTTTTCTCCTGTTTTCCCCCTTTCCTTTTTTTCCCTCCTTCCCCTCTTTCCCTTCCCCATTTTCTCCTCTTTTGGTCACTATTTCAGGAAGGCATTTTAGGGTATTTCTAGGTGCTGAAAAGTGACATTTTGGGATCTCTGGGGTATTTCAGGGATTTTGGGATCTCTGGGGTGTTTCAGAGAGGGGGTTGGGGGGTTGGAGCATGGCAGGGTGGCATTTTGGGGCTGTTTCAGAAGAGCATTTGGGGACAGTTTGGAGTGTTCCAGGGCAGCATTTTGAGGTGTTTTGGGGCTTTTTAGAGAGTCTTGGGGCTTTGGGGCTGTTTTAAAATAACGTTTTGTGCCACTTCAGGGCATCAGGGTGATGTTTTTGAGTGGCATTTGGGGACATTTTGAGACATTTTGGGACATTGCTGCGGCCTTTGGGAGTGTTCTGATAGCAGCATTTCAAAATGACATTTAGGGGCCAGCTCAAGTGCTGGGGCAGCATTTTTGGGTACTTTGGAGTATTTCAGGGCAGTATGTCATGATGGTATGTTGAGAAGCTTTGGGGTCTTCTAGGACAGCATTTGGGGTTCTCTAGGATATCATTTGGGGTGTTTGGGGATGTTTCAGGCATCTCAGGGGTGTCTGGGGATTTTTGGAGATTATTTCAGGATGTTTCTGGGCTGCATTTCGGGATGTTTCTGGCTGCATTTCGGGATGTTTCTGGCTGCATTTTGGGATATTCTGGGCTGCATTTTGGGATATTTCTGGGCTGCTTTTCAGGATGTTTCTGGGCTGCATTTTGGGATATTTCTGGGCTGCATTTCAGGATGTTTCTGGACTGTATTTTGGGATATTTCTGGGCTGCATTTCAGGATGTTTCTGGGCTGCATTTTGGGATTTTCTGGGCTGCATTTTGGTATATTTCTGGGCTGCATTTTGGTATATTTCTGGGCTGCATTTTGGGATGTTTTGCAGCGCCTTGGCGTGCCATTTTTGGGGTGTGTCTCTGAGATGCAGCATTTTGGGATCAGCACTCACCCCCCACCTCCCTGCAGGGTCTGGGATGCTCTGACTGATGGCTTTGCCCCCCGGAGCTCCCCCCGGCCGTGGCAGCTCCCTGGGACCGAGGCCCTCGATGGCACCGACCCCCAGGTAGGGCTGTGACATCCCCACACGGTCCCCTGAGTGTGATTGACAGCTGTCAGTCAGCCCTGAGGCTCAGCAGCCATCATGGCACTGCAAACCACCCACAAAGGGCTGGTTTAGCACCTGGTCTGTGCCAGTTTGCCCCCATGCCATGGTGGGTGGGTGTTTCTGGGGATAGAAAATGGGTTTTCATTTGTAGGGTTTGTGCTGCCAATAGCTGCTTTTGGGTTGTAAAAATGTCCCAATACCCACGGAACTGAACCCATTTGGATGTGTTGCTTTAGGGGGAGGAGAAGATAACTTCCTTGGGTTGTTTTCTGCTAAAAAGGTGAAAAAAGATGGGGAAAGATGGGAAAAAAGAAACCAAACATCTCCATCCATCCATTCTCTGGTGGTGTTCCTCTTTGCCACATCCCCACCTGGTGTCCCCACCCTGTGTCTCCATCAGACCTCTCCCATTCAGCCCCACCAGCCCTCACTTCCCCATCCAGCATCCCCCGTGTCTCCACCGAGGGTGTCCAACACCACTCTCCATCCAGCACACCTGGACTTCTCCCTGTCTTTTTCCTACTCCATGCTCCATTCTACAATCTCCATCCAACACTCCCTGTCCAACATCTCCATCCATCTCCTGCAACACCTCCAGGGCTGTCCCTTGTCCCTGCCCAGAGCCCCACCCACCATCCCCATCCAGCATCTCCATGCAATACCCTCCATCCAACGTGGCCCATTCGATGTCCCCATGCCACCCCCGTGTCCCCCTGAGCCAGGGCCTTGGCTGTGTCCCTGCTGGGGCCACACCAGGCTGGGCCTGTGGTGCCACCAAGGCTGCCCAGCCTGTGTCTCCTGCAGCTCGGTGGGAAGGAGGAGGAGGAGGAAGAGGAGGAGGAGCTCACTGAGAGGAGCGAGCAGGACTCTGGGATCAACGAGGAGCCGCTGCTGACAGCTGAGCAGGTACCCAGGGGCATCTGGAGCCCTGCATGGCCTCCAAAGGCCAGGCTGGGCCACCTCAGCCCGTGACCATGAGCTGAAAGCACGGGAAAAAGACAAATCCCAATGCCTTGGGGTGTGGCATGCAGGACCTGGAATGTGGGTGTTGGCAGAAGTGCAGGCTGTGGGGGCTGGTGTGGGATTTGGGTGCACGTGGGAAGGTGGGCAGTGGGGGGCATGGGGGGAAGGATGGAATGTGGGGGGCAGAGGTGGGATGCAGCTGCAGGTGCTGGTGTGGGGTGCAAGATGCAGGTGCCAGATGTGGGGTGCAGATGCCGGATGCAGAATGCAGATATGGGGTGCAGGATGCAGGGTACAGATGCAGGATGCAGATGTGGGGTACAGGATGCAGGGTACAGATGCAGGATGCAGATGTGGGGTGCAGGATGCAATTCCAGATGCAGGATGCAGGTGTGGGGTGCAGGATGCAGGGTACACATGTGGGGAGGGGGCTGTGGAGGCAGCAGCAGGGTGTGGATGCAGGATAGAGAATGCAGGTGCAAGTCCAGGATGCAGAAGGAGGTGGGTGCAGAGAGCAGGATGCGGCCAGGTGCAGGGTGCAGATTTAGATGTGGATGCAGGTCCTCAGTGTCCATGGAATGTGGGATTGGGTGTGGGTGGGAATGTGGGATGCAGATGCAAGGTGCAAATAGAGGACCCAGGGTACAGATGGATGTAAATGCAGGTGCTGATGCAGGAGGAAGGGAGCAGAATGCAGATGCAGGATGAAGGGGAGGATGCAGGTGCAGGATGCAGAATGCTGATAAGCATGGAGGATGAAGGGAGCTGGCTGCAGGTGGAGGATGGAGCAGTTGCAGGTGTGGGTGCAGGGCAGGAGTGCAGGGAGCAGTGCAGGACAGTTGCAGGTGTGGGTGCAGGATGTGGGGGGTGCAAGGTGCAGGAAGGATGCAGGTGCACATGGAGGTCACTGATGCCCCACAGGTCATCGAGGAGCTGGAGGAGCTCATGCAGAGTTCCCCTGACCCCGAGGCTGACCCCGAGGGTGAAGAGGATGAGGATGAGGATGAGGAAGAGGATGAGGAGGAAGAAACCAAGGCTGATGCTGAAGGCAAAGGTGGTGGTGGGGGCACGGAGCCCATCCTGCTGAGGGAGCTGCATGCTTTCTCCCCTGCCTTCAACAACAACTGCTCCCACGAAGGTATGGCCAGCAAAGCCCAGGCCAGTCACTTTTTGGGGACAATTTCAACCAAATTGGACAACTGAGTCTCTCCAGGCCTCAGTGCTGGCTTGCTCTGGGACTTGGCCAGAAGGGCTCTTGGCAAAAACTGTGAAGAACACAGGGATCTGGCTTTGGTGTGGAAAGGCACGTGGGGTTCACCAGGAGCCTTTGTGCTCTGCATGGGGCGTCCCACGCACGTGAGATTGTCACTGCTGGCGTGGGCTGTGTCACCAAGCCCAGGCACATCACTCATTGCTCTGCTCTTTATCACACTGTGCAGGTTACTAATCTCACCACCTCACGAATTGCACTGTGCATGTCACTCATTGCACCATGCATGTCCATAATCACTCCATACATGTCACCAGTTGCACGATGCATGTCACTAATTGCACCACACATGTCACTAATTGCACCACACATGTCACTAATTGTGCCACACATGTCACTAATTGTGCCACACATGTCACTAATCACGGCCTGCCTGTCACTAATTGCACTGTGAATATCACTGAGTGCACCTTGCATGTCACTAAGGGTGCCAGGAAGTCCCTTAATTGCTCTGGGCACATCGTTTATGGCTCTGAGCGTATCAGTAATTGCACAACGGGTTTATCTCTTGCTGTCTCAGAAAATGCAGAGCCCATCTCGCTCAGCACGAGATGCATTTTAATGGTTGCAGTGTGTGTTTCACTGACTGCACTGGGGTGTCCCTGACTGCACCAGGCATTTCCCTCCTTCCCCCATGCATGGCACTGGCTGCAGCAAGTCCAGAGGAGACCACGGAGATGCCCCAAAGGCTGCAGCACCTCTGCTGGGGTGACAGGCTGGGAGAGCTGGGGAAGAGAAGGCTCCAGGGAGAGCTCAGAGCCCCTGCCAGGGCCTGAAGGGGCTCCAGGAGTGCTGGAGAGGGACTGGGGACAAGGGATGGAGGGACAGGATCCAGGGAATGGCTCCCACTGCCAGAGGGCAGGGATGGATGGGAGATGGGGAAGAAACTTCCCTGTGAGGGCGGTGAGGCCCTGGCACAACCCATGGAGCCCCTGTGGCTGCCCCTGGATCCCTGGCAGTGCCCGAGGCCAGGCTGGGCACTGGGGCTTGGAGCAGCCTGGGACAGTGGGAGGGGTCGTTGCCCATGGCAGGGAGGTGGAACGAGATGGGCTGCATCCTCTGTCGGGGATGTCCCGGGACAGGAGGGCTCTGTGCCGGGCAGGGCTGGGCCGGCTGTCGGGGATGTCCCGGGACACGAGGGCTCTGTCCCGGGCGGGGCTGCATCCTCTGTCGGGGATGTCCCGGGACACGAGGGCTCTGTCCCGGGCGGGGCTGGGCCGGCTGTCGGGGATGTCCCGGGACACGAGGGCTCTGTCCCGGGCAGGGCTGGGCCGGCTGTCGGCGCGGGAGCTGCTGGCGGCCGCGGGCCGGGCGGAGGCGGCGAGCCGGGCGCTCTCGGCGGAGCTGGTGGCGCAGCTGGCGCGGCGGGACGAGCTGGCCTTCGAGAAGGAGGTGAAGACGGCGTTCATCGGGGCGCTGCTGGCCGTGCAGGGCGAGCAGCGGGAGCAGCGAGAGGCCGCCCGGCGCCGCCGCAGGGACAAGGGGCTGAGCCTGCAAGGGGCGCGCTCCGAGCGCGGCGGCAGCATGCCCCGCAAGGTGGGCACCGGGTGGGCCCGGGCCAGCAGTGGGGGCGCGCCGGGGGTCAGGGAGGAGGTGGGGGGATGTGGGGACAGGGTCGGGCAAGGGAGTGAGGGCTGGGATGGGAATAGTGACAGGGTGGGGCAGAGGGACATGGGGGTGAGGTGATGAGGGATGGGATGGGATGGGATGGGATGGGATGGGATGGGATGGGATGGGATGGGATGGGATGGGATGGGATGGGATGGGATGGGATGGGATGGGAATAGTGACAGGGTGGGGCAGAGGGGCACGGGGACAAGGCAATGAGAGATGGCATGGCATGGGAATAGCAACAGGATGGGGCAGAGGGGCATGGGACAGGGTATGGGAAGGACACAGGACAGGGACAGGGCGACACAAAGGGATATGGGATGGATATGGAGCAGGGTGCTGGGATCTGGGCAGGGTGTGGATGTGGGAGGCAGGGAGTTGTGGGGGATGCTGGTGGCAGAGGAGGTGCCACGGGTGATGTTGCTGTCTGGGAGGTGACAAGGTGACACCTGGTTGTCCCCCAGCGCTTCAGCATGGAGGGCATCTCCAGCATCCTGCACTCCGGCCTGCGCCAGACTTTTGGCCCTACCACCAACGAGAAGCAGGTGCCCTTTTCCCCCCCAAAAAATTACCCAAATCTGTTTGTTTTCACTCCTCCTCCCTGCTCTCCCCATGCCCCTGCATCCCCCAACCCCCTGTTAAAATCTTTCTTCATTTTACAACACTGTTTTATCCCCTACACCCTGGTAACCCCTCGTGAAAAAATGAACTGTTTTCTCCCCAAAAAGTCCTCCCTGAGGAGGGATGGATTTGGGTGGAGTTTGCAGCACCCAGTTAGTTCAGCACTCCCCAAAATACCTGCAAATTAAATGCAATTGCAGGAATTTTGCAGAAATAGTCTATTTTTGCACAAATTTGTCTCAAGAGAATGCAGGACCCAGGCAGTTTTGTGCCATCTGGGTGGTTTTTTGGGGTGGCTTTTGTTTTTTGCAGTACCTGAACACGGTGATTCCCTATGAGAAGAAGGGCTCACCACCCTCCGTTGAGGACCTGCAGATGCTCACCAACAGTGAGTATTCATTCAAGCTGCTGTCTTGGGTCAGCATCTCGTTTTGGGGACACAAAGGCACATTTTGCTTTGCTTCAGTGGCTGCAGTTTGGGGTGTCATTGCAGCACAACCAGTTTGGGGGATTCTTTGCAGCATTGCAGCGTGGGCACTTTAAGGTGCTGCCATCCACGTTGCACCATCATTGCAACAAACCCACCTGGTGGGGAAGATCCCTGGTTTGCATCCCTGCAGCACAGCTGGTTGGCAGCCAACACCTCCCCCCAGTTTATGCTCCTTATACCAGGGTTAGTTTGGGGTAAATCACCCATTCTGCACTGCCACAGATTGGCTAACTGGGGGTGCAAGTCCTTTGTGGGTGGGTGTTCCCAGGCCTGCTGCTTAAATTGTATGGGGAAATTGTATGGCAACTGTGGGGCTGGTTCGGGGGGGAAAGGGACATTTGGGGGGCAGCAGGGCCAGGCTCACAGCTTTGTTCTCCGTCACAGTCCTGTTTGCCATGAAGGAGGGGAATGAGAAGGTGCCCACTCTGCTCACGGATTACATCCTCAAAGGTACCTGCTCCCCCCTGCCTGCCCCAGGCACCCCTTGTGCATCCTTCACTCAGCTCCTCTGCAGCTCTGTGCCTGCACCACGGATCCCTTCTGCATCCTCCTGCCCCTCCACTTCATCCTTTGTGCATCCCTTGCCCATCCCTCTAGCAACCTCATTTATCCCTTTTGGATCCCCCGTGTATCCTTGGAGAATCCCAGATAAATCCTGTGGCATTCCTCCTACATCCCTCCTGCATCTCTGCTGCATCCTCCACACACCCTTCAGGGATCCCTGCACACATCCCTCAGGCACTCTTTGTACAGCTCTCCTGCCCTGAGATACCTGTCTGTCTCTGGAGCTGCCTGTGCAGCTTCCTGCCCCTCCCGTGCTGGGGCCCATCTGCTTCATCCACACAGCCTCATCATCCTCTGTGAGCCCTCCCTCACCCCCACCTCATCAGGCACCCTCCTCTGCCTCCCTTGGGCATCCCATCCATCTTCTTGCATCTCCTGGGCATCCTTGTGCATCCCTGTGCATCTCCCACACCCCTCTTGTCCATCTCTTGTGCATCATCCTGAGTCCTCGTGTGTCCTTCCTGCTCCTCCTGTGCACGGCTGTGTGTGCACCCCTTGTGCATCCCTTTCCTGTTCTTGCTGCATCCTGTGTGCAGCCTTTCTGCTCCTGAGCCCCTGTGCATGTGGGGCACCCTCCTCTGTTCTTGTGCCCTCCTGGCTGTCCCTGTGCTCACTCCTGTGTCCTTGTGCAACCCCTCGGGCACCACTGTCCATCCATGTGCAGCCCAGCGCAGCCCAGTGTGTCACTCTGCACCCTCATGCAGCATTGCATTGTGCATTCTTGTACATCCCCGTGCATCCTCCTGCATCCTCCTGCATCCTCATGCATTCCATTGCATCCTTCTACATCCCTGTGCATGCTCATGGATCACAGTGCGTTCTCCTGCATCCTTGTGCATGCCTGCACATCTTCCTGCATCCCTGTGCATCCTCCTGGATCACAGTGCATCCTCATGCATTCCAGTGCATCCTCGTGCATGTTTGGATCCATCTTCCTGCATCCCTGTGCATCCTACTGCATTCCAATGCATCCTCCTGCATCCTCATACATCCCTGTGCATCCTCCTGCATTCTTGTGCATCCCCATGCATACCTGTGCATCCTCCTGCATTCCAATGCATCCTCCTGCACCCCTGTGCATCCTCCTTTATTTCAATGTATTCTCATGCATCCCTGTGCATTTTCCTACATTCCAATGCATCCTCCTGCATCCCTGTGCTCTCTCCTGCCTCACTGCACCCTGGGTGCCGCGGTGCAGTCCCCAGCCCCTCTCTCTCTCTCTCTCTCTCTCTCTCTCTCTCTCTCTCTGCAGTGCTCTGCCCGACCTGACGCGGTGCTGCCCCCACACTCCCACCCCGGCGCCTCCAAAACGGGGCCAAACCCCAGGAAAAAGGGTCACCCCCCCGTGGCTGCCCCTCCCTGCACTTCCCCCTTTGCACAGCTGGAATAAAGAATTCCTTACATTAATTAGGCAACTGGTGTCCAGTGTCTGTGTCTCCCCTTGCTCCTGGCAGTGCTTTGCAACTTTTTGACAGGAAAATGATGTTTTTAAGCAAAAAAAAAAAAATCCCAACACAGACTTTGCTCATGAACATTTTAGGATCTCTGAAAAACACAAACTTCTGGCTAACGAGCTGCTGGATGCAACTGCCACCATCAGAGGGGAAAAATTCAGATTGAATTCCATTCTTGGGGGATTTTTCCCATTTTTTCACTTTTCTATCGCCCAGTTTTCTGCTCAAAATTATACAAACATCACCCACAAAATCAACCCATTATTAAGGAATGGCTCATTAAGGGACAGGGGGCTTCCATCGCTTCCATCTGGGGGAGAATTGCTCTGTTTTGGGATTTGTCTCTCATTCTGGGGAAGAGTGCCTAATTTGGGGGTTGTTGCTCATTTTTGCTGAGTGTTGTCCATTTTGGGGCAAATTCAGTCATTTTGGGGGAAGTCACTCATTTCCAGAAGGAGCAGTTTGGGACAGCATCCTCTGGGAGCATGTCCCTCATTTTGGGGGAGAATTTTTGGAGAATACAACTCCTTTTGGAGTTGTATATATATATGTGTGTATATATATATATATATATGTATATATATGGATATATATGTATATATATGTATGTGTGTATATAACTCCTTTTGGGGTGAGCACCCATTCTGGGGGAGAATCACTCATTTCAGGGAGAAATTGGCCCCTTTTGGGTCTTCATTTGATTCTGAGGAGCATCCCTCATTTTTGGAGACCATCACTTATTTTGGGGTTGTCTGGAACACTCTGGGGGAACTTTTGGGGGAGAATCCCTCATTTCTGGAGAGAACAGCTCATTTTGGGGTGTGCATCATTCATCAGTGGGCAAAATCTCATTGGAGCTGGTCTGAGAGAAAATTTTCATTTTTGGTGGACCATCAGTTTTGGAAGTATAAATCTAATTTTCTCCACATCACTCAATTACCAGTTTGGGTCCATCCACCCATTTTGGGGGTAAGTTGGTTTTGTGAGGGGAGTTTTGCCCATTTTGGAGGGTTATTCCTGCATTTTGGGTCTTCTCCACTCAAAGGAAGAAGCTGCCAAGAAAATACAGGTGCGACCCCTCATCTTGTAGCACTTTATAATAAATGGCCAGGAATTAATACTAAATTACAATGAATCCTTTATGAAATTACAGATTACATTCACGCCAGATCAGTATTCAAAAATAGGCATTTCTGCCCATTGCATCACTTGGATTTTTTTTTAAACCCAGCTCTTGTTCAGGTTCTTTTTGTCAACTCTTCAAGAGCCAGGAAAAAAAAAAAAAAGGACAATATGGGCAAAAAGCCTCCAAGAAAATGATCCTTCTCCTAGAATCTCACATTTAGAGCAGGAACCTGCAGAAGAAAACTCCTTTTATTTTTGCCCTGGTTTGCTTTTGCATTTCCTCCCATGCCACATTTTAAGGCGAATCCACCCTTTTGCTAGCATTTGAAATTAAAAAACCCAAAATACAGGGTTTTTGGCAGCTGCCCTCCCCCATGGGGCTGAAGCTCCACCATTTTGCCATGTGGAGGGACAATACCAGGGAGAAATCATCTTTTAAGCAACAATACTTTGTTTCCTTCCACCCAGGCGAGTCTTGTGCATCGCCATTCAGTTTTGGGTGAAATCTTGAGTTTTTTTAAACCAATTTTTCCCCCATTTTTAACTAACTCTGTGCCAAAATGCCTTTGGAAAAGTTTTACTTCCGGCAGCCTTTGCCCCAACTCTGCCTCCAATCTCAGCCCTTGAGGATGAGAATGGGGTGAGTTGGATTTTTTCCAGATTCAGCAGAGGTTTTAGCACATAAATTAAAGGATTTGGAGGAATTTCCTCCCTTTTCCAGAAAGTTGTGTCCAGAGTCACCAAGCAGCCTCAGCATCGGGGCCAAAGTTGGGAGGTTTGGGCAATCCCACGAGTCGAGCACCAAACCCTCCTTGGATAAAGCAGAATTTGCACTCGCTGATTATTTTTCTTCCCCCTCCATGCCAGTATTTATGCCTGTGAATGACCTTTCTGGGGGAAAAATCCAAAAAGCATCAAGTCCTGGGGTTGGTTTGGCTTTTCTTGGCACCAAGAAATCCAAGGGATGGACGCAGTGGCCCACGCACCGCTGCCCACCAGCATCCGAGCGTCACGTGGGGAAAACAACTTTCCCTAAAAATGCTTTTGCTTACCAAAAAATGAAGGGAAAAAGAAAAATAAAACCTGAAATAAAAGATTAATCTGGCCACAATATGTGCCTTGTAAACGTGTGTCCACTTCTGTGCGCTGCCATGGTGGTCCCTGCGCTCCTGGGGCAGCCAGGGCCTCTGCCAGCGCTGCCAGTTTGCTTTTTTCTCACTAATTTCTTCTTCTTGCCTTTATTTTTTTTTGCATTTCGGGGGAGTTTTGTATCTGGTGCTGTCAATGATTTGGGAGGGTGCAGGAGGAGCTATTCCAGTGAGTCACTGTGGTCCAAACCAAGGTCAGCACCAGGTGCTGCTGGGAGGCCACCAGGCTCTTCCTCCAGCTCTTCCTCCTCTTCCTCCTCCTCCTCCATCTCGTCCTCGTCCTCCTCATCCTCCTCCTCCTCCTCGGTGCCATCCAGGGAGTCGTCATGGGCTGCCAGCATCGCCTGCTGCATGGCCATGGTGGCAGTGGCTGATGAGAGGGGCTGGAGGTTGTCCATGCTGAGCGAGCCTGGAATTAAAGGCACAGAAATAAGGACTCCCCAGCTAACAGGAAGGACAAAAGAAATGCATAAACCACGAAAAACTCAAGTGTAAAGCTTGGAGAGCTTCACCCATAGGGCGTCTCACCTACCCCAGTCACTCCCCAAGGTCCAATCCTCAATGTTTTCAGCTAATGCATCGTTAAATAACAAGAATCCTTAGTTCTGAGCAGGCAGATGCCCAAATTGGTGGGGCAGATCTTCTTTTCATCTTCCCTCAAGTCCTACCTTTCCTTCTCTTCGTCTCGTCTGGTGTATGCTCATTTCTGCTCTCTTCACCTTCTCTTCATCTTCTCTCTTCATTTTCCTCATTTGTTCTTTGTTCATCATCTCTCTTCATCATCATCACCTTCTCTATCCTTCCCTACATTTTCATCATCTATTTCCTCTTCATCTTCTCCCCATTTTATCTCAATCTGTCTTCTCATCTCCATCTTTCCACATCTCCCCTCCCTCCCTTCCCCAGCTCCTCAGGAGATGACCCAGGCCATGCCCCCCAGTGGGTGATCATCATCCTGGTGCCCACTGGAAGGACCTTCTTGCAAGAGCCTCTTGTCCTTCCCCACCTCTCAATAAAGGCCTCCAGAAATTACCAATTAAGGCCACAATTAATGCACGGCCCCTCCTTTCTGGAAGGGCAGGGGCTGCTGGGGCTTGTCCTTACCGTCAGGGTTTGTCCCTGCATTGCCCCCCTGCTGCTGCAGCACGCCAGCAGCGATGGAGTTGGGCCAGAACCGCTGCGTGGGCCGGTGCTGGGATTTGATCTTCTTGGCTTTGGGGGCTGGGTCGGGGTTGCTGGCGTCCAGCATGGGCTGCAGGATGCGCCGCCGGGCGTTGATGAACCTTCCCATGGAACAGAGAGAGCGGCAGTGAGCCAGAGGTGTTACAGCAACACCGAGTTCAAACAACCTCATGGCAAATCAATGGGCTGGAATTTAATAACAATAATGCTTTAGGAATCAGCTTCATGGTTCAGAAAGCTGGGGGTTTGTTCATTTGCCTGTGCCACTGTCCCAGACTGCAAGGCCAGATGTATTCTATTGCCATCTGTATGGCAGTGTCTTTTATCAAGTGGGCAGTTTTCCTTATCTCTTCCACACCCACTCCTCCCTCCAGGGGCACACCTGCTGATACCAGGCTATTGAATGTCCCTGCATGGCTGATAAGAGCTACAGCATCCCATGGGAGATGTGAGCCCAGGGGGAGGAGCCAAGCATTCCTACCTGGATATAATCTGAGATTCTGGGACACCAGCACAGCTTCTCCACTGGATTTCCCAGAGGAGCAGCAGCTGCCTCTGCCCCTGGACCTTCAGAGGCAGAGTGCACCCTTCTCCAGGATCCCTGCTCCAGCAGAACCAGCCCTGGCACTGCAGGAGGGCTGAGCCACAATTCCAGTGGCACTGCTGCCAGCCCCCTGATCCACAGGGTGTCAGGCTGTGCTCTGGCTCTGGCAGGGTTGGTTTAGTTACTGCATTGTTTATTTTATCCTTTTATTTTCTTCCCTGTTAAAGAACTGTTATTTCCTGCTCCCATAATTTTTTGCCTGGTAGCCCCTTAATTTAAAATTTATAGCAATTTAGAGGAAGAGGAGGGTTTACATTTTCCATGTCAGGGGAGGCTCCTGCCTTCCTTAGCAGGCACCTGTCTTTCCAAACCGAGGCAATCACATTATAGCTCTGTGTTAATTTTTCCTGCTGAGTTGGGAGAATGCTGCACATTGGATTTGCCAGGAGAGGGCACTTGCAAACCTTGCAAACCAGTGCTGGCACTAAACAGCACTGAGCTCATCTCCCAGAAATCCCAGAATCACAGAAGCACAGGATGTGCTGAGGTGGAAGGACTCACCAGGACCATTCAGTCCAGCTCCTGGCCCTGTGCAGGACACCCCAAGAATCAGCCTTAACCACCCAAGTTACCCCTCCTCCCCAAAAAAAAGCATTATACAGCACCAAAACAGGGTGGAAAAGGTCCCAAAGCCAGCAAAATGCCTGAGTGGGCCACCAGTATCTGCTCACCAGTTGTTGACTTGCAAGAGGGTCAGGTTGGTTTGGGCAGCAATTTGCCTCTTCTCATCCTCTGTGGGGTAGGGGTGCTGGAATAAAAGAGAGGTGGGGTAGCAAGATGTCATCCCTGAGTGAAAAACTGAAAACCTGCCTTTTTTTTTCTTGTTTCTCACCCTAAATTTGGTGGCTTCTTGCATTTGCTGAGTGCAAAATTGAAGGGTGGCATCCAAGAGCATCAAGATTTCCTTGGGTGCCCTTAGGGCTTTTCCAAGGCTTTCCATCAAATTCTCTCCTTGAAAGAAAATGTTCTTGGGGGTTTTTTAACTCCAGCAATTTTCCAGTGATGGTTGTTGCTAAACATGAGATTTGTGCTTCAAAAGCAACTTTTTGCTGCTTTATTGTCAGAGACATCAATGAAACACCCTGAAACATCTGCACTGGGAGCCAGCAGCACAGAAAGCTTCAGCACCCTCCTTCCAGCTGGGCTAAAATGCTCTTTTCCAGCCCCAGAAATGAAATTATTATCAAAGCAGCCCCTCATGCCACGTTTTGGAGCCCCAAACCAGTGACAATTACCAGGACTTGTTTTTCAGCTGTTAGCCCCAAATTGTGATTTCCTTGACAGCACCACCCAAAGCCAATGCACGCTGAAGATTCACTTCCCACTGGGGCCTCAGTGGTTTCAAATGGCAATTTTGGCCCAGAAATATCCTGCTTTTGGTGTGTTATTTGCAGCATTCTTTCCTCCTGCTGGTGCCCCAAAACTTCCAGTGAAATGATGAGAATTTTTGGTTAGAAACCACATCACCTCTGACACCAGATGGACAAATCTCATGGGGAAGCCCAAATTTCTTCTGACCACAAGGACCAGGCTGAGAGCAAAGATCCAACCATCCAGCAGAAGAATTTTTTTCAGTTTTTCAATTCCATTTTGGAAATCCTAAACTATGGGGTTCTCCTAGCACGTGGCAGAAAATTGCTTTGCAGTTTCTGGTCTTTAAAGTCTTTTTTGTGCCTGCAAATATGCAGCTGTGCCCTCCAAAAACACAGGAGATGCAAAACACAACAACTCTCTTGTCCTCATTGCAATAAATCCAGAATTTTCCATTTAAAAAAAGGCTGGGAAGTTCCCAGCCTGCTGCTGCTTCACATCCTGGCTGATTTTTCCACAAGTTGCTCCTTGGAGCTGTTTCCTTCTGCATTTCTGACACCTTGGGGAATCTCCCACCACTCTGCCTTCCTGGAGAGCCAGCCTTTGCAACCAGTTTCAGTTTCCAAGTGAGTTCTTGGCTGAATTATGCAGGAAAAAATGTGGGATTTTTGGCTTTTTGCCCTTCTCCCAGCCCTGCTGATGAGAGAGAACTCTTCATGCACAAAAATATCCAGTTTGCATCTAAGCTCCCTCCATCTTCCATCTCCAATCCCCCAAACCAGGGTGACTTTGCAATTCTGTGTTTTGACTGCTGGCTGCTGTGCTACAACCCCACCTGGGAGCAGCTCTCACATTCCAGCTTGCTAGAAAAGGATATTTTGGAGCTGCTAACTGCAAAAAAAAAAGCTCAATTATCCATCTTCCAAAAGTCCCAGCAGTCCCCTTTTGGATTTGTGTGCTTCTTCTTGCCTTAAGGGAATATTTGTTTCCCACCTGCAGTGACAGTGGTCATTCCCAACACACTCCCAAAATACTCACCACTTTGCACCTCCAAACACAAATCAGACAAACCACCACCTGGATTTGAGGATTTCTGGACTTTTTGTCCTTTTTCCCCTCTTTCAGGGCGTTTTGGGGCTCACCATGAGATGCTGGAAGAGCCATGAGCGCATGATGTTGGTGGCGTGTTTGGGCAGGACTCCTCGCTTGTTCTTGGACTTCTTGTCCTCGCCATCAAGGAGGGAGGTGAGATCCAGGTTCACCTGTCAGGGCAGAAGGAATGGGGAGAGAACTGCTTGAACATGGTGAGGGGCAACCCAAAAAATGAGCAAAAGCAACCCAAAATGGGAGTGTGATGTGTGAAAAAAGCCTGGCACTCACGGGAGCGTCCAAAACCCATTTCCTGCTCCACCAAATTTGCATAAATGCAGATTTTATCCCAGGATCTGCATCTTTTATCTCTTTTTTTTTTTTTTTTTGTCAATGCTTTGCAAGGGGTAATGGCACTGCTGGGGAGTGTAGTGATGACACCATGGCCAATTTCAATGTGTGTTTTAGGAGGAAAACACTTTTACCTAGAAAAAAATACATTAAAAATACACCAAACCTGATAAAAGTATTCTTTTCTCAACTGAAAGTTAAAAAAGACCCTGCCACTCACCAAGCCCTTGCAAACCCATATTCCTCACCCTGCTGATTTCCACCACAAGGAGGGAGATGCCCATTGAGCCCAAATTTGCTTTTTTGCCCCCCAGAAATGAAAAAGAAGCATCTTGCTGCAAGAGGAGTTTTAATGAGGATTCAGGAACCAAACTGAAATCTAAGCACTTGAGTTAAAAAGGGATTTTTTTTTTTCCCCAAGTCTTCATCAAAACACTTCTCCTGGATGAATTAAACATCAGGCCAGCAGGTCCCTGTGATTCCCCTGGGCTGCAGTTGAATAAATCATGCCAGTGGCACAGGAAGAGCATCCAGAGGTGCTTGTCCAGGCTCTCTCCCTGCCCCAGTATTCCCTCTGCACATGTTTTTCCCACCACAGAGGGCTTTGCTGCAAGATTTAAACCTGCAGTGGAGAGATATAATGGAAAGAGATTTTTTAAGCATTGCACAGGCAAAAAATAAAAATCCTGCCAGGGAGGTGCCGCCTCTTTTCAAAGTGCTGTTTGTTGATTGTTTGATAAGAGGCTCCTGCAATTAAAATGGGGCATTTCAGGAATAATGGGGGGGAGTTTCTGCTGCTCTGCCCCCAGGAGCAGTGTTACAGAAATTGAAGGGGTTTTTTTTCCCCCAAGTCCTGGGGTTGGGCAGAGCCCATGGCCAAGCTGTGCCAATAAATCCAGCTCTGCTCCAAATCATTGTCTCACTGCAAGAATGCAGGGATCATTGCATAACTCATTGCAATGTCAGGGGAAAAAAAAGGAATAAAACCAGAGCAAATGGCTGAAAAATATCCCCAAATTCAGAAAGGAAGACCTAAAAATGAGCCTTCCCCACAAGTGCCATGATTGCTGTGCTGGACAGGCAATGCCAGTGACCCCAGATCTATAATATATCAGCAATAATATCTATCAATAGATATATAAACAATAATATCTGTCTGTCTATCTATCTATCTATATCTATCTATCTATCTATCTATCTATCTATCTATCTATCAGCAATATCAGCCATATCAGCAATAATATCTATATATATATACATAAACAATATCTATCTCTCTCTCTCTATCTATATCAGCAATATCAGCCATATCAGCAATATCGATATATATATACATAAACAATAATATCTATCTATCTATCTATCTATCTATCTATCTATCTATCTATCTATCTATCTATCTATCTACCATCTATCAGCAATATCAGCCATATCAGCAATAATATCGATATATATATATATATCAATAGCATCTATCAATATATATATCTCAGCCATACCAGCAATAATATCTATCAATATATACATAAACAATAATATCTATCTATCTATCTATCAATCAATCATCAATCTATCTATCTCTATACATATATCAGCAATATCAGCCATATCAGCAATAATATCAATATATATATATCTCAATAACATTGATCAATGTATATATATATCTCAGCAATATCAGCATAATATCTATCTATATATATAAACAATAATACCTTTCTATCTATCTATCTATCTATCTATCTATCTATCTATCTATCTATCTATCTATCTATATCAATATCAGCAATATCAACCATATCAGCAATATCTATCAATATATATATAAACAATAATATCTATCCATATATATATATCAGCAATAGTATCTGTCTATATATATATATAAGCAATATCAGCAATAATATCAACAATAATATCTATCTATATATATAAATAATAATATCTATCAATATATGTAAACAATAATATATATCTACATATATAACATCTATCTATATATATTTATCGGCAATATCAGCAATATTGTCTATCTATCTATATATATAAACAACAATATCAATATATATATATCAGCAATATCACCAATAATATCTATCTATATCCTATCCTCCTCTATATATAATTATTAATATAAAGTCTAGAATATGCAATATGTACAATGCACAGTATATATGTATATATGTATATATATATATACACACACATATTATAAAGCATACAGAATAAAATACCATGCTCTATCCCAGATTACAAATAACAGACATTGTGACATGCTACATGTTGCACTAAATAATATTATGTACATTATTATTATATGGTGTAATATTTTATAACAATGATAGAAGCACTGTTAGGTTGTTGCTGTAATTTGTTGGGCGCCCCAAAGGCACCTGGCAGATGGGTTTAATCAACGTTTCTTGCTAATTAAAAATGTAGGACCCTCCAAGGATTGGATTTATGGAGAGTGGGGGGTTCTGCCAGCTGCAGTGCCAGGGTGGGGCTGGCCAGGCCTTACCTGGGCGTTGGGGATCTGCAGGGCACCGGGGGTGATGGCCTGGGCGAGCACCTGGCCCTGCGACGTCACCATGGTCACGGGCTGGTACAAGGCTCCACCTAGGGCAAAAAACACGTGTGGGGCACCCAGACCCCGGAGTGGGCCTGCCCACACCTCCCCTGTGCTGCCTACCTGGCACGGCGGGCGAGCTGCTGCCCGTGCCCATGGCCAGGTTGCCGGGGGGCAGAGCGGCCGCGGGCACCACGATGCCCGCGGGGGGGTTGGAGGCCGGCGGCAGCGCTGCTGGGGAGCTCTGCAGCATCTCCTGCACACAACAAAACACCCAGCGCGTCAGCTGCAGCCCCAAAGTTTCAGGTTTTGTCCCCCCCCAAAATATTTTGTTATGATTTTGGCAGTTCGACGGGATAAATGGCAGGAAATGGGATTTTTCAGTTTGTTGCAAGTGGGGGGGAAGAAATGGAAAAATAAGGGTTTGTGCTCTGCAAAACCCCCACTGAGCATCTTCACCAAACTTGTTTTCTTTGTGCTGCCACTCTTTTCCATAAAAAAAATATGGAAGGGGAAAAAATGATCATGAGGGACCAAAAGGAATTTCTTTTGTCTTTTTCTTTCTAAACATTTCTCTTTTTTGGTGCTTTGACTGAGACTGGATGATGCAACCTGTGCTAAAATTCAGGGTGACCAGCACAGCTTACCTAATAAAGTTAATAATAAATAACCCCATCGATATCACTCCTTGAAGCTTTAGGCTAATTTCTTGCAAAAATGGGCAATTTTTTGAGCCAAAAGCAGTAATTTTACTTTAAGGCCTATCTCTGGAGCAACCACCAAGAGACCCCAAATGGGATGATTATTTGATTATTTATTTTAATATTTAAAAGATTAATATTTTAGGATTATTTGAGTATTTAATGTGACATTTTGGGAAGGGAGGAGTCCCACAGTTGAGGCTGCAGGGGGAATACAGGGCAGTGCACTCCAAGCTTCCACATGGGCAGGATATTGCAAATAATAATGGTAACATTCATAAAATGATCATTTTAAAATAAACCAAAGATAACTACATCTCTCTAATTCACCCAACTGGACTGGAAATAAAATTGCACTTTTTTTTTTGTCCTTTTTCCACTGACTTTCCCATTCTGCATCACTTCCCTGGTGTCCAACTCTTTCTCAAGTGTTGAACATAATGTCAACAAAGGGGATTTTTTTCACCTTTTATTAATTTTCCCTACATTTTGATGCATTAAATCAAGAATCCTCTCATTTGGGTTAAGGAAAGAATCCTCTCATTTGGGTTAAGGAAGCCCTAACCCTATCCCTAACCCAAAAAATAAACCTAACCATAATCCTAACCCTAAACTTAACCCTAACCCTAACCCTAACCCTAACCCTAACCCTAACCCTAACCCTAACCCTAACCCAAACCCTAACCCTAACCCTAACCCTAACCCTAACCCTAACCCTAACCCTAACCCTAACCCTAACCCTAACCCAAACCCTTTCCTCTCCTTTGGGTTAAGGAAAGAGAGCTTCCCTGGATTAGTGATGTGCAATGGCACTGGGAAAGCCAACCCAGAGAATGTGGTCAGGGTGGGAAGAGCTGCAGCTCCCTTTCTGCAGGTGGCAGAACTCCAGAGATGGACTCTGAACGCCCCAGACCCATCCATGTCACACCAGCCCCTGGCTCTGCTGCCCCGTGGGGAGCTGGGTGCTCTGGGTCCCCTCCCCAGCATTTCCCATTGCTGGGGGGAAACCTGAGGTCGGTTCCTTTTTCTCCCCCTTCTCCCCATCACATTCATGAACTTTTCCCCCACCAATCACCATTACTTTGCCTGTGCCATCATTCTCAATAAATGCCAAGATTTTGCTTTTAAAACCCCCTTATGGCACTTTTCCCTCCTGTGATGCCATTTCCAGAATGTTGGACCCAGTGCCTCTGCCTCAAGTTGCTTCTGTTATTTTTCTTATCTGAAAATTTTGCTGCAACTGCTGTGAATTTTTCATTCGCTTCCCAGACATTCCTTTCCACAGCTGAATTAATTTTAAAAATGCAAATATGACTTGTACTTTTTTTTTTTTAGTATTCCTTCCCCACCTCCAGTCTTCTGGGGGATGTAGTTTTCAGTCTGAGGAATGAATATCTCAGGATACAGAGAGAAAAATTCAGTCTCTTCTGCTCGCTCTTGGATTTGGCCCTGGCAAAGGATCCAGCTGACAAACACAGTGGAAATGTTCCTAAAAAACCAAATGTGGTCCAGGAGAACACCAGAAAGCAGCTGGACATGGCCAGGTGCAACCAGAAGTTTGGAGCAGCTTGAAGACCTCCAGCTTTCCTCCCCTGCCTTGTTTTTCCATGATTCTCCCCAAAGAAGGGCATCCAGAACACCATTTTTTGAAGGGCATTGGGAAGAAGCAATTTGGAATATCAGAAAATAGGAACAAGAAACTGCTGTTTCCAGACACAGTGGTCAAAGCCATTCTCAACAGTATTTTGTGATGGAAAAAAATGGCCTCCCAAAACTCTTCCAAAACACCATCTCACTGGTGTCCAAAAAGGCAGAATATTGGTAATCATTGGAAAGAGCTGTTAAAGGAATTAATGGTCTTTCTGCAGCAGAACTGTGAAACCAAAGTGACCCAATGGAAGTGGAGGCTCCACCCTCAAACAAATATAGAGAGATATCTCCAAGAAGATTTAAAAAAAATTATTTTGCATACCAGTTGCCTCAGATTGCAAATGTCAGCCAAATTCTGTTAGGCTGTTCTGTTCTGCAGTGGAAAATATTTTATATATTTTATATTTTGAGACTCAAGGAAATTCACAGAATCCCAGAATGGTTTGGGTTGGAAGGGACCTTAAAGCCCATCTTGCTCCACCCCTGCCATGGCAGGGACACCTCCACTGTCCCAGGGTGCTCCAAGTCCTGTCCGGCCTGGCCTTGGGCATTCCAGGGATCCAGGGGCAGCCACAGCTGCTCTGGGCACCCTGTGCCAGGGCCTGCCCACCCTCAAGCTGAAATGCTTTTGGCAATTTTGAAATCTGAGTGTGGAAACAAGTGCATCACTAGGTGTCTCTGCAGACCCACATCTCAGCACTGATCAACAGCAAAACAAGATCTCTCCCAATTAAAAACCACATCAACGAAGAAAAAGGTCTGGGACATGGCACAAAAAAAGCCCTTTCTTACAACAAGGAAAATGTCCAAGTGCCAAATTGTAAGGAAGTGCTAAAATTCAGTGCTGCTTGAGCTGCTGTCCTTGCCCTCGTGCTTTATCAGACAGATTTTCATTTTTGGGTGGTACACCATGTGTCAAAACCTCTGCTCATCCTAACTCTGAAAATTACTTGTGCTGGGGGAAAATTTGGATTAGTTGGAGAAAAAGAAAGAAACCCAAGGTTTTGCCAGGAAAGAGCTGGCCAAACTCAAAGCCGTGCAAGACAACTGATAATGCTGCTTTGTGAATGGATGGGTGCGTGGAGATGAGAACAAAGCTGGCTTGAAATGAAGAGGAACCCGGGGCTGATCACAGAGCAAACCTGGGTAAATCAGGATCTGTTCAGAGAAGCACTGAGTCCCACCAAACCAACTGCCCACCTGCAGCCACCAGCACCTGGGAGTGTCCCTGCCCATGGCAGGGCATTGGAACAAGGTGGGATTTCAGGTCCCTTCCAACCCACACCATCCTGTGGAGAGCTAATCTGAGAGGAAGAAATGCTGCCCTGAAAATGCCCATTCAAACACTGCCAATCTCAAAGGAGAGCTGAAAAAGCCAAAATTTGATTCCATTTAAATGTCCCTGGCAGCACTGTGCTTCCCAATGCCATTGGTTCTGAAACTGTTTTTTTCTTGCAAGTGGAGAACAATGAGGACCCCTTTGATGTCAAAGGAAAGTTGAAATTAAACATTGATTTAAATTGGTTTCCAGCTTCTTCCATGAAAGAAGGACCTCCCCTCTCCCACCCTGGTCAGAAACACCTCAAAAAATGCTCATTAATTAAAGGGAGGGGGCTACAAAGGGCCCAATGAGGACTTGAGGTAGGAGAATGAAACCAACAAAAACAGAAAAGGAATCAATGGCTTGGTGGACTTGCAGGACAAAGAGGCAACAACTCAATCACAGGACAAAGCACAGCACAAAATGAGGAAGCAATGGAGAAAAGAGGGTACAAAAATCCTGGTAAGGTCATGAAAGTTCAGGGAAGACTCCTCACATGGGAAAGCCCCAACCTTGTCACCCAGACTCGGCCAACACCCGGAATCATCTCTGGACCTGGCAACATGAGGAGGTTTCAGCAACAGTCAAAACACCTTGTCTGGGTGTTCTCTCATCTCCCCATCATCTCAGGCATTTTGCATCTCCAAAAGTTCTTGCATTTTCCATCTTAGAAAGCAGAAACAGCAGCAGGCAAGGACCACCCTTTTTGGATGCACCCAGGAAATCCAACAGGTTGTCCTGAGATGACATTTTAACAGGTCCAGACATTGTTTTCCCAGTTTTGGTTGACATCCTTGTAATTGTGTCAATAATTTTTTAAGCATGTCCTGTGGTAAAACACTTAGCCAAAACCTGAAATATTTCACTTTCATGACAAACTTGGTGTATCTCAACACAAAATGATTGACACTCCTTCCAAACCCTAGGAAAACCTATTTGCTGAGACACCTCCTTCAGTGATACTAATTACATTTCATTACTTAGATTTGTTTAAAATCCTGAATTAATGGCCTGTTTGCTTTTGCACCTCCCCTCAGCATGAAACCAACAGGCTGAAAATTAGAGGAATGATCCCACTTGCCATTTTTTAAACGCCAATCCCATGATTTTTCAGCTCTCTGGAGCATCCTTACCCTCTAAAACTCAGCTGATGGATATGGAGCATTTCCACCCTTTTTTATCCCTGCAAACTCAAGTATTCTCAATGAGCTGGAGCACTCAAGCACTCGACATGCTGCAGTTGGAAAATATTTGCCGTTGTGCTGTCACTGCTCTGCCATCCTTACCCCATGACCAGATGAGATGGTGGCTGTGTCGTGCTCCACCACTGGGAATGTTTCAGCTCCACCTGCTGAAAATCCCTCAGGGGCCGAGCCAACATTTCCCCTCCAGCTGGGTCTTTCCTGGGTGTGCTCCCATTTATTTCACAGCTGCCTCCAAACCCTCACTGGAATTCCTCAACTTCCAAGTCTGGCCCAGAAGGGAAATGGCAGCAGCTCTGGGTTTCCAGGAATCAGAAGCCCTTGGTACCTCTCCATGGGCCTGATTATTTTCCAAAGACTTGTGCTAATTTTCTGATATGATCCCCACCTCTTTGTGAGACACTAAATCCTCATTACTTTTCCTGACCGATGCATTCTAATTAGATCAACACTTAAAAAAAAAAAAAAAAAAAAGAAGAAGAAGGAGGGGGGAAAAAAATTCACAATAGCCACAGGACGGCTTTCCATCTCATTAACTCCCTCACTTATTATTTTCATGAAAATTACTGATAAAAAACGTGCATCTCCATTTGCTGGGACCGGGAGCTTTGTCGGCTCATATCTAACATCTCTCTCATCACCCGGGATGTGAGCTGTTGCCATGGCAATGCACAATAATAGAAACTAATAAATTACAAACGAGATGCTCGTTGAGCAATTATTGTTCTCTTTTATGCAAGTGTCTTGCTAATTTTGATCATAAGGAATGCTTCCATAAAGCAGCGAAGGGATAATAAGTCTATTTCTAGAGATTATTAGAATATAGAGTGAGGATGGGCTTTCTTAGATCAATGATTAAGTGGTTTGGTGCTTTCAGGGAACCTAAATAAGAAACTGAACTTTTCTGGGGGGCTTTTCCCTCATCGTGTTGGGAGCTTCAAACTCTGCAGCACCTGGAGCAGAGCTGCTAAAAATGGTATTTTTCCTTTCCACCACCTTGAAACTGCCCCAAAAGCCCCAAGAAGGCCCCACCACCTGTCTCCTTTTTAGGGAGAGCTCCAGGAGCTGCCTAGGTTATTTTGGGTTTTGCAGTTATTTCTGGTGGGATTGTGCAACCCTAAATTCCATTTTTCTACCCCAAAACCAAGTGCCTGAGAGAGGGAAATGCCCTAGGGGAACACAATCTAGCATCACATTTCCTGGGATGCGACCAGCCGAGATTTACCCCCTGCACTGCAGGTGCACATGAAAACCCCAACCCATGGCAGCTTCTTTTCTGAATATTGAGTTACAGTCCCTTCTTTTGCCCCCAGAACCACCAAGGTTCAGTTTCTTTTGGCTGCTTCAGCTGATATTTCTGCAGCTCTCAGGCATTTCCTTGTACTCTTGCACTATCCTTGAGACACCAATTGTCTTCTTCTCCCAGCTAAATTCCAAATTATGGAAAAGAAGAAGCAAAGGGAATGTTGATCATGCTGGGGGAGAAGAGCAAGATCTGCTGAGACACAAAAAGGAGCAGGGAAGCCAGAAAGGGTCACCTGAGACCCAAAAATCCTTTGAGCTGCCTTAAAACAAAAAGTGAGAGAGAAATAACAGAGAAAATCCTGATGTTTCTCTCCTTCCTGGCATCAACTTGCAATAGCTCATTAAAAATTGCAACTTTCTTGTTTATATTCCCCCACACTTGCACAGCTCCCTTGCCCTCACATTTAACTGCTGCAACATTAGAGTTTAGGAGTCTCTTGCAGAGCCACAAACATTGGAGTTGCAGCTCTGCCAACCCATGCAAAAAAGGACATTAAAAAATTTAAAATAAAGGAGGAAAAGTCACCAAAACATCATTTACTGCACTCTATGAGCAAGGCACAGGATTTTTTTTAATTCTTGGGCACAGACTCCAATGACTTTTCAGGAGGCCACAGCTCCTGTAGAGCAAGTCTGAAACCTTGTTGGCAGCTCCCCGTTGGCCAAAGCACAGCAATGGTTTTGGAGAGGAGTTTTAGGGCATTACCTGGGGGTGGAGGCTGATGGAGGAGGGGTTGGGGGAGTAGGGCCCCCCCAGGTCGTTCCTGAGTAGGTTGTCACTGTGCATCTTGGTCTTGAGGCAGGTGATGTAACGGTTGCAGAAGTCCTTGCACAACTCATTGACCTTCTCCAGCTCCAGGAGGTGGATGCGCAGCACCTGGATGGCCTTCACCATCTGCACAAGGGCACAAAGGCAAAATCAATATTCCCCCACAAATCTAACGTAGAACTGATCCCCTACAGCAGAATGAAATTCTCTTCATTTCTCAACACGCACAAGAAATGAATATTCTTGCCCAAAACCCATCCCAGAGCCCATCCCTCTGCATATCTGCATTCCTCTTCCTTGCCCATCAATCACAACCCTGAGATCCAAGAGGAAAAAATTCACCAAATTCACCACTGCCTTCATGGGAATTGCTCCCCATGCCCCAAAGAAAGAGCACAAGCCAAACCCCTCGTTGTTGAAAAGTGTTTGGTTTTCTCTGGAGGCCACTTCTTCTAACAAGATTACGGGGCTGCAACTCAGCCGTGAGCTGTTGCTGGTGCAAAGCCTGGGCCTCATTAAAACGTACCCCATAAACCTTAAAAAATTTACACATAAAACATTCCTCTCACCGAGCTGAAACCTTAAGTTTTACAGCCGCTGTTTGAAATCTTGCATAATATATAAAATTTCAGCTATTCACTCCGGGGCAATAAATCCGGTTTTATGTAACAAAGCGTCTTTGCATTTCAAAGAGTGTTTTTAACTTGCAAATTTTAGTGGTCATCTTTACAAACTGCAAGTTGCCATGGTTGGGAAACATCCTGAAAAATCCAGGGCCAAACTCCAGTGGCAGCTCCACGACAGAGAAGGTGAATTTTTGGTTGGTGAACAACAGGGATGATAGGTTGAGGCTGGAAAAATCTTTTATTTAGCTTCTTTTTTTGCTTTTTTTCTTTTTTTTTCCTGTTTTTTTCCCCCCTCCTCCGCAGTTGACACAGGCAAAGCACAAGGTGGAGGTGTCGTGCCCAGGATTTCCGCATCCTCCCAGGGCTCACCGGCCATGAAAGTCAATATTCAAGGGCAAAGGCAAGAAGACCTGACACATATATGTAAAAAAATAAATCTCTCAATTATCTCAGCTCATTTGCTTAGGGTCTCATTTTATGTCCCTGCTCGGCTGCGTCGTATATCTGTCCGGATAAAGAGTTACAGTCCGACGGCGGACGTGCGCGGGGTTGTAAAAAATACAGATGCTGAATTAATTGACTGTGTGGCACTCGGCAGCTGATTGAGTTGATAATGGTGAGATCTGACCTTTTTCTAATTTCTAATTATGTGCATCTTGGCAGCGAGGAATACATGACTCTTATTCTAATGATAGCTAATGCCACTGGCCTTTGCAGCCCTGCTGTGCCGTCACCAGCTTCTGGCAAATGGGTGGCGTTCAAAAGAAAGGAAAAACAATGCCCAAAATATATCAAGGACAACAAAAAGGATAATGTAAATAGGGGGAAAGTGTCAGCTGAAGAGCAGGTTGAAATGTTGAGTTTTGAGCACTGCAAGTCTTTTTAACCCAGAATTCCCAGCATCATATCAACCACGTCCTCTGTCGTGGTGCAGGTTACCCACACTGAGGTGCATGGCTCCTCCTTTTCTGGTGGAGTTCTGGGCATTGCATAGAAAATATACATCCAACTATGTACTAGAACTAGGGCAAACCCAGATAAACAGAGACACAGGCACACAGAAAGGCACAGCAACAGATACAGAAATATAAGAACATGAATGCATCGAGTGCTGTAGTTATACATGGGATCAGTGGGATCAATTCAACTGCCCATGGACAAATTTCACCTTGGCAGCAAGAGTTGCTTCAGAATATGCCAAAAAACCATGATTGGTGTGATGTGGGTGGGTTTTTTTAGAAACCACACAAAACCTGAAAAGAGCCAATGTGGATACATTTCCTGCACTGACTATTTGCTGGTGATGTTTCATCTTGATATGTACAGAAATAGGTTTTCCTTTCCCAAAATTTTAGAATTTTTTCCTTCATCTGGCTCCATTTCTCTCCTCCTGCCAGACCATTACATCCATTTTTATGTAATTTAAAGAGATGGAGGTTTGTTGGTGCACCTCAGCATTTGTTCAGTCCAAAAACTGAAATAATCCCAAACACTGGTTATATTCTTGTGTTCCTGTGAGTTGGGGTTTTTTTTGATTGCTTGTCCCAGAGCAATTTCTGTTCTTGACTACCAGTTATTGCAAAATAAGTTTAGCAATATGCAAAAGGGGGGCTTTGCCTAGCCTGCAAATTTTTTGGAGGGCATTCCACAGACTCTTGGTTTAGGGATGTTAAAAAACTCTCCTCCACAAGTTGAAGTTGGGCACAAACATGTGGGATTTTACCTCACCTTCAAATCCTCTCTTGCTTTTTTAAAAAGACAGTAGTTCTTGCACCTAGGTGAGTTTTGCTAGTTCTTCCCTTTGTGATATGTGATATCATGCAAAATCACCTCCTTGATACCTGCAATACTTGGAAAAAGGAGCCTGTGAATTTCCTGATTTTGTTTCTTTTTTTGGGATGGAAATCCCTCTGCTAACAAGTCCCAGGGGACACATAACCCCTCAGGGGAGGTGCTTTGCTGTTTCCATCATCAGAGGTGCACAGAATTCCCCCTCAGACCTTGAAAATCTGCTTGTGGAGCATCAGGATGGTGCCATGAACTTGTCTTCCCACATGTCTGCCATGGAGACCATGTTTGGATGCTTTTCTGGACAGAATAACAGGATTTGGGGATATTTCCTGAGGTCCACACAAGAGAAATCCAAAGCAGAGTCTTCTGAGGCACCTTCCAGCAGTAGGAAATTTGAGTTGATGCGGCAGAGAATCCACCAGAACTGGTCCAAGTGTTCCAAACTGTTGTGATCCATGACCTTATGGAAAGTTATCATCCTGCCCTGCTCCTAGGACATGAGCTGGCCATGACCCTTCAAACCAGACGTGCCAGACAAGCATGCTGACACTACTGCAGGAGCAGTAATTCCTACAGAGCCTGCAAGTTTTGGGGCACAAACCAACCAGCAACCTCAGCTGTTTTCAGGAACCTCGCTGACCCCATGGAGGCTG
>NC_066337.1:2019733-2087233 GCF_022539315.1 Serinus canaria | reverse complement strand
GGGCAGTCTCGAGGAGTGCTGGAATTTGGTGGTTTGCCATGAGCTTTATGCCAAATTATTGTGGAATTTGGGTTTTTTTTTTCATTTTTGCATGGGAAAAAAACAACCCAAACCACATTTTCTCCATTTCCAGCCTTTCCATGCTCATACCATGCAAAGGAAAGGACGGCCCACCACGGCAGGTGGAGGTTGTGGCATAAAAATTAAGAGCTGGAGCCCCTTTTTGCCATGAAATTTGCAGTGGGGGGAATAGATGGATCTCCAGGATGCACAGGGGAATCTGGAGGATTTTCCCCACTGTGGGTGTTACAGAGGAGGAAAACCACCCCTCTGGCACAAAGGAGAGTTTGGGGTAGAAAAATCTGCTTTTGCTGATTTCAGTTTTGAAAAAAAACCCCTGGTTTGTTTAGTTGGGTGTTTTTTTCTGCCAGGGAATCCTCCAAATGAAAGGGCTGAACCAGCCCTGACATTTTCCTGCAGGAGAGAGGTCGTTTGCAGCCACTAATAAAAAGGATTCGACACGGGCTAATAAAGAGGAATGAATTCCTCTAATGGCCTAATTTCCCACCTTCAGCCGAGCCAGCAGCACAGCGGGCACGTCACAACAGGGATTTTATTCTTTTTCACCCCTTTTCCCCTAAAAAAACCTCCAACAACCCAAAACAAAACAAAAAAACCCCAAAACACAAAAAATAACCCCAGGAAAAACCTCCCATCAAACTTAATGCAAAGAAATCCAGGCATTTCCCACTTGGAAAAATCCAATTTGTGGTGCTCAGTGGTTTAAGGATCATTTCCCTTCAGGAGCATCATCTTCTCTGGTCCAAAATCCATTGGGATGTCCCAGCCCCGCTGTTGCATGAAGTCAAGAAGACACTTCAGCTGGGAGAAATCTGCAGCTGAGAAGGGGCCCTGCTGGACCAGCCCCTGCCAAGCTGCTCCCACACCAACCAGGCTGGGGAAGGATTTATTTTTTCCCCCTTTTTTTCTGTTTTTTTAACGGGTGATAAACCTCCTGCTAGGGCATAAAACCCCGCAGGGTGACTTGTCCATGGGTTTTTGTATTTCCCAGCACATTTTCCCAGCAATTTCCCTCCAGCTTGATCGAGCGATGCTCACAGCCAATGCCTTCTGCCTCGGTGCAATTATTGAAAATTAACAAAAATCCATTGTTTTGGGTGCAGGGAAAGGGACTAAGAGGGCTGAGAAAAATCCTTGTGTGCATTTGATACCTAATGACACACACACCGTCCACCTGAGCCACTGGAGAGGAGATACTCAGCAAAAAAAGGTTAATTTGATGTGTGTATATATATATATATATATATATATATATATATATATAATGTATTGCAGAAATATATAGTAGGATAGATTTGTTTTATATCAAATATATTTGTGGGGTTGCTTTGGCTAGCACCCAAAAATAAGCATCCAGGTTTGGGCAAGAAGTGCACACATGGAACTGGACAACAATTTCCCCCCCAGTTTTCTGGGGGAATACTCCCACAAGGAGTTTTTTCCATGTCTTTGACCTTCCAGTTGAGGCTGCAAAAACTCCAGAGGTGGGGTGGGGTTTGTTTTCTTCCCTTTATCCCACAAATGCTGCAGAACTCATCAAGGAAGGGCAAAAAAAAGGAATTTTTGTCCTCAAATGGCTTCTTTTGCTTTGAGGAAATTATTTTCATCACTGGGAGACCTGCAGTGAATAATCCTTGGTGTTTTCCTGGGAAAGAGTGAGTTCATTCCATACTTTCATCCACCTTTTCAGACCTTTCAGCCTTGTAATATCTGAGTATTTGAAGGACAAATATTTTATTTCCTTCAAGTCCAACCTGCAATTTTTTTGTTCACAAGCCCCCACAGCCCTGGTCATTGATAGGTTGATCCTAAACCTTAAACTTCAATCCTAATTATATTAGAATATTGTTACTCTTGCATCCTTGCTCTATGTTCTGATTTTGTAAATTATCACATATCACTTGTATAATTACATATTACTTATATAATTATACTATTTACATAATTAAACCATTACTTATAGTAGTTATACAATAATATTACTGCATATATTAAAATATTATATATTATTATGCCCAAATTGACAAAAAATGGACTGGAGGAGCCAGCCATCCCTTGCCCCTCACTGCCCACATCCTGCACAGATGCAGGAACGGCAGATTTCAGGGTATTGTGAGACTTCACTCTTTGTCCAGCCCCAAATCACAAGACTTTACCCCAAAAGGTAAATTTGGGGGGTGGGGGTTGAATGTTTTGAAGGGGCAGAGATGCTGCAGAGCAAAGCCCACGAAGGAGCTCCACCACCACAGGTCACAATCAATGGTTATTACTGCTAAAAAGGAGCTAATTGCTAATTCCCCCTCCCCGTGTGCTAATTAATGCATTAGAAGAACAGCAGATTAATAATGCATCATAATAACGAATGCATCAACCAACCGATGCATTAATTAATGCATCGCCGCACTGATGCAACAACCCACAATAATGCAATAACTGATGCATTACAGCGACGAAGCCATTAATTAAAAGGCATTAATGAATGCAATTATCGTGCCTCACCTGTAGACAGCCCTCTTGTCGGCCTCCAGCTGCGCCTGGGGGTCCCCGCCCGCGGGCGGCACCGGCGCGGTGGCAGCGGCTGCCGGCGTGGTGAGGTGCACGGGCTGGGCTTTGGTGGGCTGCTGGGCTGTGGCTGTCATCTGGGGAGGGCAGGGACAAAGGACAGAGGGGAAAAACCGTGTGAAATGAAATAAAATACAGTAAAATATAACCAGAGGTGGTTGTGCTTTCCTGGGGGTCATGTGGGGTTTTGGGGAGGTGTTGGATGCAGCGTTTCTGGGCTTTGCTTGGGCCTGTGGCTTTCCCTCTGTGGAGGGAGTAAAGGGGAGAGGGAAACTGTGGAAGACGTGAAGGGTAACTGGGAAGGGGAAGGGGAGACAGGAACGGAAAGGAAAAGGAAACGGAAAAGGAAAAAGGCAAAACGGAACAGGACCATGAAAAGAACAGGAAGGAACAAGGAACCGTAAAACGGACAAGGGACAAGGTCAAAGGACAAGTCCAAGGAGGCAAGTGCAGGAAATCCATGTTACTTGGAGAGATAATATCATAAAGCTGACCTGACGGTCTAGATAAGTAGCAGGAATAGAGATGAAGAGAGATAAGATAAGAGGAAGAGAATAGAAAGAAGAGAGATAAGATAAGGGTAATATGAAGGTAAGAGAAGAGAAGATAAAGATAAGATCGAGAAGAGAAGTAAGAGAAGAGAAACTAGAGAAAGAGAAAAGAGAAGATAGAGAGAATATAGAGAGAGAATAGTAAGGACTAAAATAAAGAAAGAAAGAAAAAAAATAAAAGAAAGAAGAAAAGAAAAGACAGAAAAGAAAGGAAAAGAGAACAGAAAGAAAAAAAGAAAGAAAAGAAAAAAAAGACAAGAAAAACCCCAGGGTTTTCTGTGCTTTCCTGCCGGGTTTCTTCATTCTGCCTGGGATTTGGATTTTGGGATCAGTGTTTCGGACTTTGCTGGGCGTGCTGTCATCTGGTGAGGGCAGGGGAATAAGGGGGAGAGGGGAAAGAATGGAAATAATAAATAAATAAATTAAATAAAATAAATACATAAAATAAAATAAAAAATCAAATAAAATAAAATAAAATAAAACAAAACAAAACCAAAACCAGGGTTGGTTGTGCTTTCCTCACGGGTTTCACAGCGTTCTGTGCGGGGTTTTGGGAGTTTGGGATGCAGCGCTCTGGTGGGGCAGGTAAAACACATACAGGCATTTTGTGTGCCTGGAAAGAGAAGGTTTAGATTTGCACCACATTTTCCCCCACATTTCCCACTTTTCATGAGGAAAATACAGGAAAGAACTCCCAGCACCCTTACAGTGTGGGGTAATTTAGGCAGGGATGTTTCAGAGCAGTCCCAGATTAAATCAGCAGCACCGGGGTGTGCCAAGAGCTCCTCCAAAGCAGGTATTACTGTCTAGACAGAGTCATTTTCAATTTTATCCCAAATTAGGTGAGCCTCTTCCAGCTGGCCAAGCCCAGCAATGAGTCACCTCAGAGCTGGGAGAAGACAGCCAGAAAAACTCCAACTTTGGTGGTGCCCATGCCCAAATGCCCCAACTTTAGCCCCAGGGCTGCCATCAGGGGAATGTGCTGTGCAGTAAATCACCCTGACCACAAAGGCTGTGCTTATTTTAGAAACAGCAATGACTTTGGGGAAATCTGGATCTTTAGGATGGGAGCTGTGCTTGTGCCTGTGCTCCTGTGAATCCCTGAGCATCCTTCCAACTCCACCCCAAAAGTGCCACCATCAAACAGGGGTAACGCCTATCTAGGGCAGTTTTCATTGAAAACTTAAAAAAAATCTGAATTATTCATTGTCCTCATTGCCTTCATGGACATTGAATACATTGGCATTGCATTCATTGACTTCAGCCAGGTCCAACCTGGCCCTTGCATTTTCATCACCAGATTCCTTTAAAAAAAACTTCAGGGAGGATTTGAAACAACTGAGGCTCAAATGCATCAGCAGCCCCCAAATCCAGAGGTTTCAGCCTAAAATCCCAGTGGAAAACTGTTACAAAGTGGTTGGTGTGCCAACCTCTCTGCTGAAATTTCTGCAAAAATTAGTTTTTGCCTATTTTTACCTGTAAATGTTCAGCCTTCCCTCGAGGCATGGAGCAAAGGGAAGCTCTGGTTCTTGCTAAACCTTCTATAGCTAATTTATTACATATCATTTCAATTTATATATCATTTTATATTTACATAAAAATTATATATCATTTCATATATGATATATAATTTTTTATAATTTATTTATTATATAATTTGCTATATGTGTGTGTATGTATATATACAATATATATATAGTGTGTATATATATATACAATATATATACAATAAATATATATATACAATATATATACAATAAATTTTATATATATATATATAATTTATTTATTTGTCTAATACATTGATTTCTTCCTGTCTGTTCTTCCTTTTTTTGATATAAATAATATTTATTTGTCTGATACATTTTACATTTATTTCTATATTTATACAGAATGGACTTACATGTATTTTTTATTTATTTGTCTAACATGCCCACACATTTCTTTGTGATTGTTAACATATAAAAATGTTCATATACATAAATTATCGTATCATTAATTAGTATAAATGTATATTTGTACAAAAATATGTAAAACTTTATAAGCCCAAGCTGGACCAAACTCATGGCACCTTTTGCTTTTAAAATGTTTGCCTTTAATATCTCCTGCCTGACCTTTTGCTGTCGCTTTTTTTCCCTTTTTTTTTTCTTTCCAATCTCCTTTATTGTTCATAACTCCAAAGTTGGGCTCCACACCTGCAGATTCCCTTGGCTCTATTTAATTTCCACCTCTCCCACCAGGTCCCATTTCTGCCCCTCTTCCCCTCCCTGGTGCTACAGACTCAGAGAACTTTGGGCTTCCCTCCCCCCCGATCCCAGCCCTTGGCATTTCTCCTTTTTCCCCCCATTTTCCATCTAAACCCAAACTGGAACAGATTTTGGGATAATCCAGCCACACCACTGAACAACTCCTCATCCTTTTTCCCTTTCCCCCCTTTTTTCTCCCTATTATCTCTGTGGAAAATTACACTTCATGCAGGGAAAAATGGCTTTTCCCCCCAACCTTTTCCCCTTTTTTCCCCCCACCATCACATTTATTTACCAGGATTCCAAAGCCCTTTTTGCATCCTGCCAAGTTGAACATTTCCAGCCAAGTCTGCAACTAATTGAGCTGTTACCCAAAAAAATAAAAAGCTTCCTTTGGGGCTGCTCTGAAGCCATTACCTCACCTTGGAGTGAAGGAAAGAACAAAAAATAATCAAAATAATTCCAGGTCTATGGAAAAACAGGGGAGAGGATGCTGGGATGGGGGGGATTTGCAGCTGAACAGGGAGGAGGGGAAAAAATGGAGCCAAAAATGGAATTTGGGGGAGGAGGTGGGGAGGGAAAAGGCAGCAGGATCCTGGTGGTGGGAAAGTGGGAAATATTTGGGTGTAAAAGTTGTAAATTTGGATAAAAAAACCACAGGTGGGTTTTGGTTTGGTTCCTTTTTCCCGTGGAAAATGGCCAAAAATAGTTGGAGGAGGAGGGGAAAAGGTAAATGGAAAAGGAAAATTAAAAGCACAAAAAGCAGCAAAAAAAAGGGAAGAAAAAATTATAATGGTGACAATAATTATGTAAACTGTTAAAAAATTGTTAAATATGTTCCAAATATGTTCAAAATGTGTTTACAAATAGATTAGAAAAGTAAAGTTTCATATGTTACAAATATGTTCAGAGATGTGAAAACCAAAAAGTGTTTTATAAATATGTTAAAAATTTATTTAACATGCAGAAAAATGTAAAAAATATGTTTGAAAAAATCCAAAATGCTTTAAAATGTAGAAAATACAAAAAGAGATGCTAAAAAGTTGGGAAAAAAATGAAATTATGTTCAAAATATCCTTAAAAATACTTTTTAAAGATAGAACATGCAAAGAAATGACAAAGGGCTTTAAAGCTGTAATTTTTTTTTTTTTTAATGAAAGTAATAATCAAATTTTAAAAATAGTAAAGAAGTAGGAAAAAAAAAATTTTAAAATTCCTGAATTTTTGCAAGGCTCCTGAGTAAAGGAGATATTTTTGAGATGGGGTTTGCTCAGTGCTGCCTGAACTGGGGGGATATTTTTGGGTTTGGGAATTACAAATTTCTGGGGTCCAGGTGTGATATTTTTGGGGTTGGGAATTACAGATTTCTGGGGTTCTGTGTGCTAATTCTGGGCTTGGATATTATAAATTTTTAGGGCTCAGGGATGATATTTCTGGGGGTTTTTCCTCTTTTGGAAGGAAATCTTCTGCTGCTGTTGGTGGCTGCTGCTGGGTTCTGGGGGATCCCCAGGTTTAAATAAAATAATTCCCCATTTTTAGATTTTCTTTGAAGACAGGACAAAGACATGGAGTCCAGAGAGGAAATCCCCAAATCATCATTTACCTTCTTCTTAGTGGGATGCTGAAAGCAGCAATTTTGAGCCCAAAAATCTGCTGAGGACACCAGGATTTGGGGGTTTTGTGGCTCCTACTGAAAAATCCCAATCCCCCCACGATTTTTAACCTGTGAGTTTTTAAAAAATGGTTTTGTAATCAAAAAGACAGAGCTCTGTTCATGCTATTATATTTTTGTCCCTTTTTGTGGGAGGAGGAAATATACTTTAATCACTTTTTGTGTTGAAAATTAGGAAAAAACAACTTCTCCATTTGGTTTTTAATTTTTTTTCAAAATACATTTATAGAGTAATTGATTTATGTATTTATTTAATGGTCTTTTTTGTCCCTGTTGTAACCACCTGGGGGGGAAGATGCTTTTTATCCCTTTCTGTGCTGAAATTTATGAAAAATGAACCCAAATTTAATAACACTTTTTCTTAAATGTAATTTTAGAATAAATAAATGAACAAATCCCCCTTCCTCCCTGTTTTGTCCCTCTTGTGACCACCTAAGAAACATTTTTGTTGGAAGGGCAAAGCTGCTTTTACCACTTTTAATGCTAAAAATGCCAATTTTAAAAAACCTCTTTTTGGCATTGAAATGGCTGAAGATTCCTCCTCAGCTTTTGGTTCATTCATGACAGAAAACTGATTTTAATGCAGATTTTAATTCCCAACAGGGAGAGAATCAACGAGACCATGCTTGGGGTAAAAGATGCTCCACGTTCCACTCCTTTAACAGACCCCAGGGGTGAATGAAGCATTTTTTCCCTTCCAAAAAGCAGCTTTTGCCATCATTTCTGCTTCGTTTTTGCTGTTTCTGACAGTGAGGGTGGCAGCTTGTAAAACAGGAATGCAAAGCTCCCCAAATCCCTTTTTCCAGCACTTTTCTCCCCAAAGTGCTTCCCTTGATGAGCTCATTGTAGCTCTGATAATCAATAACTTTTCCATTTTATTTATTTCTCCCCCACTTCTGGGCAGAAGGAAGTTGGTGTCATTTGCTTTCCCAATCCCTAGAAATCCCAAATTTTCAGGTGAAAAGTTCACAGCGGTCGCAGACGAACCAAATAAAAAAATAAAAACAAATAAATAAAAATCAATTCTTGGCTGCAGCTTTTCCTTCCAAACCCACTCAACGCTTGAGCAACCTCCTTGATAAGGTAAAAAAAGGGAAGGATTTGGTCAGCAAAGCTCCTGAGGGTCCCCAAAATTCAATGTATTCAAAGAGGGGGCAGAGAAGGGACAGGGAGGGCGAAGGGAGAGGGGAGGTGTCCAGAGGATGCCAGGAAAGCGTCTGGGCTATTTTAAAAGTCCCTTAAATTGCCCATTAGGACTCAAACGGTGCCGAGGCTCCCCCGCTGTGTAAGCGAGAAAGGGAGAAAAAAATTTGGAGGGAAAAAAAAACCCCAAAAGCCCTGCAGAAGGGAGAGCAGCCAAGCGAGCAAATGATGGCCCCGAAGTTGGAGGAGCCATAAAAGCCCAGCGAGGTGTCCTTCTGAGAAGTGACCTTTTCCCACCCAAGGAAATGAGGAGAAAGGAGAGGCTGGCTTCGGGGGGGGGGGTAAAAGTCAATTTATTTATTTCAGCTTGCAGAGGACAAGCTTAGGCAGTGAGTTTTTTCTTTCTTTCTTTTTTTTTTTTTTGGGGGGGGTTTTGGTTTGTTTTTTTTTTTTTTTTTTTGGTAGGGTTTTTTGTCTGGTTGGTTTGGGGTTTTTTGTGGTTTTTTGGGGGTTTTTTTTGTTGGTTTTTTTTGGGGTTTTTTTTTTGGGAGGGAAGATTTTTCTGCTTTTGCACATGAGAAACGCAGCAAATGAGGAAAAGCTTGAAACCCTCTACACTAACACAAAAAAAAAGCTGCAGCTTTTCCTTCCAAACCCACGTTTGAACATGGAGCTGGCTCAGTGCACAACACAGATCAGCCATTGTGGCTGGAAAAGCAGAAATGTGACATAAATTTACCCCAAAAAAAAAATCTCAGGATGGGTTTCAAGGTGCAGCACCATCCCCAAAATCCATCCTCAGCTCCCAGGTCCAGCCCTCTGGGGTGCTCCAGAAGAGTTTCTCTTGGACAAACTCCTCTTTTTCTAATAACTTGACTCCATAAAGGTGCTTGAAAAAGTCATTTGACTGCTTTGAGCACCACTGGAGATGAAATCTTTTCTTCTCCCCTGCCACAGGTTATTAAAAAATGCCATTGAAATAAATCAAAGGCCATTCCTATGACTGAACCTGTCCTGGTTTAGTCAAGTGTTTCAGCTAATTGTCCTGCTGGTTACAGTGATGCCACCAGGGCAGCTTTGCAAAGACCCCAAAATCACAGAACCACCAGGTTGGAAGAGACCTTCAAGATCATGGAGTCCACCCCAACCCCAACCCCTCACCCAAACCCTGGCCCCCAGTGCCACATGCAGGCTTTGTTAAACACACCCAGGGATGGGGACTCCACCACCTCCCCGGGCAGAACATTCCAGAACTTTATCACCTTTCTAGAAAAAACATTTTTCTAACATCCAACCTAAATTTCCCTTGGCACAGCTTAAGGCATAAGACAAAAAGGGGAAAACCCCAAAGTTTTACCCAAAATCTTTCCATCCTGCAGACTGACAGAAGAGGTTTCAGTGCTGGCAGTGTCTGAGATGGATGCTCTGGGTGGAACATTTTGTAATGGGTAATTTGGGAGATGCAGGCAGTGGATGCAGGAGCTGGGGACACTCACCTGTGGGGTGTCCTGGTAGGGAGGAGGAGGCACTGTCTGGGTGGCCATCATGGTCAGAGCTGGGGCAGGGGAGACATGGTGCATCCTGCTTGGGACTCACATCGAGAACCTGCGGGCAGGAGAACAGAGCTGGAGCTCACCAGGGATCCCCCCAGGAGAAATCCCACCGAAAGGGAAGGAGAACTGCAAGGCAGGGAGGAGAGGGGGTGCTCCTCACACTGCCCTCTGCCACACTGGAAGAGACTCCAGGGGTTTGGTGAGCCTTATTGGGATTTGGTGATTTTCTTGAGATTTGTGATTTTGGATAGGAGTGCACTGGGGGGAAGAGGAGCAGGGAGATCTTCCCTGGAGGTGAAGGTGCCATCAGTGAAACTCATGATATTTTCTCCCCTGTGAACCCTGGCACTCCCAGGGCATTTTCTTTCCACCTTTCACACCTAACCACACTGCCTAAATGGGGATTTCCATCCCCTTTCCAGTATTCCTCCTTTCTGGAAGCAGAAAGACAAACCATAAATGCAAAACTTGCCATTTTTTACATGATACCCTAAACTGTCCCAGAATGATGTGTCTCTCTGGCTTTGGCCACCACAGAGTCACATCCTCATGCTCAGTCCAGAAGGGACACTGAGAGTCCAATCTGGAGATTCACCAACACATTTCATATATTTATTTATTATTTCATTTAACACATTCCTATGCAGGGCCATCCAACCCAGCTGTCTCCTGTGCTGAGGTGACTGAGCCCATGATGATTGAATGCACAGAAATATGGAAACTCTTGTTTGATTTGAGTTTGTTTTGGATTTTGCACACCCCATAAACTGAGGAGATGGTCCTTACACTGCCTCCAGCCTCTCTGGAAGCTGCTGCTTTCTCTAAAATGCACTTATCTGGGAGGAAAACAGAGTAATTTTTTTGTATCTTCAGGTCCAAAGGAGATGGAGAAAAAAGAGGGGCACCAGGAAGGGACAAATTTGTAGTGGAGCACTTGGCTGGGAAAAGTCCCCAACAAAAGGACCTGGTGGTAGATGTGACCCAAAAGCAATTGTTGGCCCTGAAACACCTCCTCTCCCACTCCTTCACTGCAGCTGTGGGGTGGCTTTAGAAAGAAAAGCCAATAATTGTGAAGTCTTACAGAACTCCGTCCTGTCCTCTCTGTGGCTCACAGCTCTGTTTTGGGCCAGCTCACAAAATTACACAAAAAATCTTCCTGGGACATCCTTTCTTCTTGCAAAGCCTCCTTTCTGTAAGAGGTGACACCTCCCCAAGGATCTCCCTGTTGTGAGGCACTGGCTTCTTATCGGGGGAAAGCCATGGCACCACCCCCTGAGGAAATGCAGAACGTTATCAAAGTCCCCAGATATTGTCAGGGAATTTAACCCCAAACCAGTGCCAGCACTGCTTCCACCATGAGATGGGGGCAGGCAGGAGGGTGCAAGGAAGAGGAGAAGAGGCACTGATGAGCTCAGACAAAGCTGAGGCACATTTGGGAATGTTTGTGAAAAATCTGGTCCTCTCTGCGAGGTTGTTTTGGGGGAAGAGGTGCAATATTCTGATTTTGTCAGGCTTTGCCAGGCACTAAGTTCACAAAGGCACCACCTCCAAATGGAGAGCCAAGGGCTGTGTGCAGGGATGAGCCACAACCCTTCTTTGCTTTGCCTGAATAACTGAGGTTATTCTTTCCTATACTTTGCACCAGTATGGACACCCCATGAACTGCACACTGAGAAATCACACCCCAGATCCTGAGCATTGTGAAGGCAGATCAGGGCTCTTGCCTGACACAGACCTCTAGCAGTGAGGATATTGCATTTATGGGATTAAAATGATGCTTTTCTTCTTTTTCCTCCCCACAGCAAAATAGCAGGAGGCAAAATTATCTGCTCCTGAGTGAACTCACAGCTTAAAACCTTTGATGTCCAGAGTCAAACTCAGCTCACAGCTGCAGGCACACAAATATCCCTGTCCTCAGGGGGCAACACCCAGGGAAAAACCTCCCCACCAGAAACAGTTCCAGCTGGGGAAAAGCAGAATTTAGCACTGTGACAGTTCTGGACATCTGTGTGGGAAGCTAAAAAAAAAAAGACATTGCTATTTTGGGAAAATACCCTGCTTGGCATCCATTGTTGCTGCCAAGAGAGATCCTGCAGCCAGCACGTGGCTGTTTCTGTGGGGTGTGAGATTTGGGTGAGCCTGTTCCCAGAAGGTGGCAGCCCAGAGCCCGATTTAATTGCTGAATAATATCTAAGCTGCTCAAATCGAGCTGTTCATTGAGGTTTATGGGTGATGATTTGTTTGGAGAACAGGACTGACAGCTAAATGTGGGGGGGAGGAAAGGGGTGAAAGTGGGAGCCAGCCGTTGCCAGTAGCAGTATATTTATTTATCTTGGGGGAAACAAATGCACTCAGGCACTGTAAATATCCAGGGAAGTGTCTGGTGGCCACAGGAAAAGCTGGAGAGGTGGGAGCCCCCAGCCATGGGTCTCAGGATAGCAGGGCAGAGCTGTCACCCCATGGATTTATCAGAGGCAGAGCAGGGAAGGGCTGAAAGCTGCCATTACATCCATTTCTTATTTTTGGTATTTTTGTTGTTTTATGCATTAATCTCCTCTCTTTACTTTCTTTCCCCCACTTCTTAAATTGATTTTGGACTCTTGACTATGGGCATCCAGATCCAGGAGGGAGCAGAGCATCACCAAAGCCCTGCCACGTCCTCCCAGCCACCTGAGGGAAATGCTCAGATCTTGGGTGCAGAGTGAATTCTGGGGCTCAGGGAGGGCAGGGACTGCAGCCAGCTCCTGGGGGACTTGCACAGGAGGAAGAAATGGTGAGCAATAAAAACCCATCAAGGCTCTTTCATTTCAGGAAGCAGCACTACTTCACATTTTGGCAGCGACTTGAGATCAAAGTATCCTAAATTTCCTTATGAAATAAAATTATTTCAGCTATCACTGAAATGTTGCCATTACTTTGGAAATGTATTTCCCCAAGAGCTTGTGCCTATCTAAAAGACTCTCAGATTTACAGGCTGAGGTTTTTTACCAGCAATATATTACATCCTTTTTCAAGTAAAAATAATTAAAGACTAAGTTGAAAAGTTGGGTTTTTTTTTTCCATGATGCCTTAAAACACTTAAAATACCAAAGTATTGCCAGGCACCCTCCAGGTGAACATGACCTCCTTGATTAATAAAAAAGCCATAAACCCATATTAGAATGGTTAGGGCTGGTCAGAATTGGGGCTGAATGAAAAAAAAATAAATTTAAAAGTCCCTTTTATGGACTCTACATCCCTGCTTTCAAAGCAAAATGTTAATACTCAATCTGCAAAGCACAAGTCTTGTGTCTGAACCAGTGGGAAAATGAGTTTCACTTTTTTTAGCTTATTGAGAAGCTCCTGCCCCACAGCAATTGCTCCACGTGCAATTGATAATGGAGGATTCAACACCAACAATCAGAAAATCAACTGCTCAGGCTTTTCTTCTCCACCTGAAGCATCAAAATAATTAGAGAGATTAAGGATTATTTATTTCAGCAGCCATGGAAGGTATTTTTCTGTATTAAGGGAAGACTCCTTTTGTGAAGGGGGTTTTTGAAGAGGGGGAGCTGTGAGAGTCTCAGCGTGTCAGCTCTGCTCTCTCCTCAGCAGGCTGAGAGGTTTTATGTCACCATCCCCACAGAGGGCTCCTGCAGTTTATGATAGATGCACTCAGCTAAGTTAAAATGAAGAAATACAGCAGAGGAGGGATGGAGAGGGTCCTCCAGAGGACAATAGATCTCAGCCAGAGCCACCAGGACAGGCTCCCCTCGAGGGGTGATGCCAACTCTTGATTGGCCATAAAGTGATTCAAGAGTGACCCTCTCCTCTGGAATGTCTCACTTCTATCAACAAATCTCCACCTTTTTTGCCTCTTTATACCAAAATTACCCTGAAAGATGAACAGCAGGTTTTCCTGTCATTACAGGAAGTCCTTTATGCCACCCTGAGCTTGTTAAAAATAATCCAAGTGCTATTAAATGGTCAAAAACCAGAAAAGAATCCAATCTTTCAAGACATTACCCATTCTTGGCCATTCCTCCGTGTTCAAGGCTGCTTCCAAACATGTTGCTCATGTAACACCTCATCTGGGGGGATCAGGAATGCTTGTGCAAAGACACCACTGTGCCATCAAATTGCTTTAATTTTTTTAAAGAATATATAATTGCCAGGTTTCCTCAATCCATCCCAGGAGGTTTTCCTGCACTGGGAGCATCTTTTGCTCTTGGCCAAGATTCTGGTTTTCCTAAATTCTGCCCTCCATACCCTCCCAGTATCCTGTTATCAGTTATTGCCTGCTGAAAAAGGAGAAATTGAGCCTGAGTTTCTGCTACAAGCAGGGGTTAAAGCAGACTGGGACTCGATATTGCTGTAGAAGCAAGTCTAGGCCAGAGCCAATACCTTTTCTGGTTTTCTCCTTAAAAAAGCAGTTGGTCAAGACAAAGGCCTGGGATAAAAGGGAGAGGGAAACACCAGGCTGGGCCATGCCAAAACCCCTTGCCAGACCCTGGTTTGGAATGTCAGTGGATGGGCCCCTGAGCACCACGAAAAGGAGCATTTATTTATTTAATATTTTCACCTAGGCATTTTAATTTTTTTTTTGTTTAATATTTACATGCATTTATTTGTTATTTGTATTTATTTAATTAATATGTCCCAATCCTCCTACCAGCTTCAGGTCCACAGAAAGGATGGAGCTGCTCCAGTGGATTTCTGATGAGAACAACAATTACTGCTAAATATTTCTCTCCTCTCCAAAGATACCCATCTCTGAAAGGCTCCAGGGATATCTCTGCAACATAAACATGAGAATAAAACCTGCAAGAGCCAGTCAGAGCTTTAGCAGACAAGGTTAATGTACCTTGAACAGCAGCATTAAACAACTCTGCTCATTTTTTTAAGTGGAGAGCTGAGATACCTACATACATTCTTAAGTGTTATTTTTATAGGGGAAGAGCATTAAAGCACCTTCCAAAACAAACTGGCACAGAGAAACATCAAAGAAGCTTCTTCAAAGTAACCTGAGAATACTTGAATTTTGTGCAACCCAGCCCTCTGCCCAGGAAAAGTTCCCAAAAGAGCAAGTTGTGATTTTTTTATTTTTTCAGCAAATCAAAAAGCTTTGAAGTGAAATGTAGCTGAGGAACCCCAAAAATGTAGGAACTTCTTCTTGCTGGGCATGAAATGTCTAAATAAAATCTCTGGTTGCCTTGTAAAAAATAGGGAGCAGATAAATGTTAACAGTCCTTCTCTGAGAACAACTGATGTCCAAAGTCTAAAGTCTTGCCCTTGGCTTTCAAACCTTGGCTTGGGCTGTTCATTCTCCATCTCATGGAGAGCGGTGAGTCAGGAATCACATTTCCATCCTGCAAACACCAAATCCCAAACCCAGGCTGGCAATGAGAAGGTCACAGAATCACAGAATGATCTGAGCTGGAAAGGACCCCCAAGGATCCTCCTGGCCCTGCTCAGGACCATCCCCCAGTCACACCACACACCTGAGGGGATTCTCCAAATCTTTCTTGGGCTCTGCTAGCCTTGAGGCATGCCCAGTGCCCTGGGAGCCTGTTCCTGTGCCCAAGCACCCTCTGGCTGAAGAACCTTTCCCTAATCCCCAGCCTAAGCCTCCCCTGACAACTCCAGGCCATTCCTGTGGGTCCTGCCACTGGGCACCCCAGAGCAGCAGTCAGGCTCTGCCCTCCTCTCCCCCTCACAAGGAAGCTGCAGACTGGCAGGAGTCTCCCCTCAATCTCCTCCAAGACCTGTTCTGGTCCCTCTGAGTGCCCTCAGCTGCTCCTCCTTGAGCTGCCCCTCCAGCCCTTCCCCATCCCTGCTGCCCTCCCTGGGATGCTCTCTATCAGCCCAAAGCTGTTCTCATGCTCTGTGCCCAAAAGGACTCCAGCTGAGGCCACCCCAGGGCCGAGCAGAGGAGGACACTCCCCTCCCTCACCAGCTGCTGGTGCTGGCCTGAAGCCCCCCAGGACAGGGCTGTCCCTCCTGGCTGGCAGGGCACTGCTGACTGGAATTCAGCCTTCCATCCAGTCCCTCTCTGCAGAGCTGCTTTCCAGCAGCTCATTCCTCTGTCTGTCCCATCCCAGGTGCAGAATCCAACACTCCCTGAACTCCCTGGGGATGGCCCAGCCCTCTAACTTGTCAAGGTCTCTCTGCAGGGCCTCCCTGCCAAGTTTGCAGATCATCCCAGTTTTGTATCATCTGCAAACCTGATTAATATCCCTTCCAGTCCTGTGTCTGACTCATGTTGAAGCGCACGGTGTTGTGGTTTCAGGGTTCACCTCAGAACCCCGGGTCCCTCCCCTGAAGATTCCCTCCCAGGTGTGTCAGTCACCTCTCCTGACCCCTCCCAGCACTGTCTGTCAGTCCTGGAATTCCAGAAGGGCATTGAGCGATTGGCAGATCCAAAGGATGCCCTCCACCCTCGGGGGGCACTGTGCCATCCAGGTGTCCTCTGTCCCTTGAGACCTCCCCTCCTGTCCCTGGCTGGTGGCTCCCTGTCCCTTCCCTGCCCTCTCCCCGGGGTTAAAAGGAGCAGCACCCACGGGCTCAGGAGTTCTGCTGGAGCTGGGGCTGGGTTCAGAGGCTGTGGGCCAGAACAAAGCTCTGGATCCAAACCCTCCATCAGAACCGACTCCTTTCCTTCACCATCACCCTTAAAGCTTCTCCACAGAGGGAAACCTGAGGAGCAGCCCCTGCTATGGGGGAAAGCTTCATCCCAGCACCCCCAGAGCTCCTGCAGGCCTGGACTTGTCCCCACGTGCCCAGCTGGAGCACCCAGCCATGGCCAAAAGTGTCTGTGGGGTGAAACACCACCCAGCCATGGCCAAAAGTGTCCCTGGGGTGAAACACCACCCAGCCATGGCCAAAAGTGTCTCTGGGGTGAAACACCACCCAGCCATGGCCAAAAGTGTCCCTGGGGTGAAACAGCACAGTGCCAGTGTCTGGTTCAGCAGCAGGGCCAGACAAGCTCAGGCAGGTCCTGCTCACAGTATTGGTGATGTTCCACCAGCACGAGGTGGAGGATGGAGCCCTGCAGGACCCCACTAGTGACAGGCTGCCAGTCTGATGTCACCCAGCCCCTGTAACCCTTCGTGCCCCCCCTGAAGCAGCAGCTCCCACTGATCCAGCCATGGACACTCTGTGCAGAGGATGCTGTGACAGGGGGGACTGAGGACTCCATCCCCTGCCAGGCTAAAAAGAGCTTCTCAGAGGACAAAAAAGGTGATGGCAAAAGATTTGATGAGTTTTGGAGACATGAGCTGGAAGAAGAGGTTTAGGTGTGGGTCTGAGGTGAAGGAGGTCATGGGAAACTGTCATATTTGTGAATTCTACAAACTTCTGTCCCAAGACCAAAGGTGACATCAGTGCTGTTGCTTCAGTAGCTGAGAAGAAACAGGCTCAAAAACTGTCTTGCTCTGCAAAATTTGAACCATTATTGAAGTTTTTCCATTCCAAACTGACACCAGCAGTTCTGTTCTGGTTTCAGCCAGGACAGAGTGAATTTGTGAATTTTTACAATAGCTTGGAGGGGGGGGGCTTGACCAGACCCTCATATTATTTGATATCACTTTTTTGCCAGGGGCAGGGGAAAGGGACCCTCTCTCTTCTGAGAAGAAGGGAATTCATTCTCCTGGGGATAGATCAATGTGGTGATGCTGGTCCTGACCAGAGGAGCTCTTTGGGGGCATGGCTGTGGTCAGGTTAAGCTCTGTGCTCTCTTTTGTGCATTTTTGTTATTTGTCCTGCTGCTGTTACAAGTTCATTCTCTTACCTCATTGCTGTTCCCAGTAAATTGTTCCTATCCCAACCCACCTTTGCCTTTTGTGCCTCCAATCTTTTCTCTGCAGGGGCCAGGAGAAGGGAAGCAAGTGAGCTGCATGGAGTTCTGGAGACTTGGGGAGGGGGCACTACCTTGGGGAATGCTGTTATCAAATAACAACCACCAATTTCTCTGCCACTGCAAACAGCACAAAGTGCAAACCAGACCAGTGCCAGTGCCAGACCCACCTGCAACCTCAACCCTCCAGCAGTTCTGGCACAGACCCCACCACAAACCAAGGACTTGCTGCAGTCCATGAACACCCATCATCAATATTGCAATTTCCCATAGTTTTAGATTTCAATTTAATGCCTTCCTGGGGTGTTTGTTTTGCAATTCAAATCCCACAGGTCTTATGCAAATCTCCCAAACCCCCCATGAGTAAGCATGGACAGATATCTGCTTTTTGGTGGACTTGCTAAAAACAGCAGAGTGAACCCACCTGCAGAAACACAGGTGAGGGGTGAGGGGCAGAATGCAAAGATTCCCTGACTGGGAAAGTCAGGAAAAGAGCAACACCACAGTACCCCAGATAAAATCCTCCCTTAAATCTGCCTCATTTCTTGCTGTATCCTGCTATCACACTTGGAAATGTTCCCCCTGGGAGGGGGAAAAGCTCCCTCTGGAGCCCCATTAGGCAGATAAACCAGAGTTCTTGACTGGCTGAGTTTTCATTTCACACCCCTCTCTTGCAGCTCTCTGGCTCCTCCTGGTCTTGCCTTCCCCCTGAATTTCCTATGTAAAATGTAAAATTCCCTCTGACAAATGACTCTGCTGACCAGAAAACAAAAATGAGGTTTCCCTTGAGGCATGTCAGGCTTTCTGGCACCTACAGGGAGCTGTCCCTGTCAAACCCCCAGCCAAGGCACTGAAGATTGAGATGGGAACACCTGGATTAATCAGCACAATTGAAACATTTTTCATTTGCCCATTTGAAAGCAATTTTTGGGCCACATTTCCAGCCTCAGTGATGAAAGAGAAGTTTAAAATGGGACATGGTGATTTAGAGGGAGTTACAATGGGTTCCAAGCTCCTTTAGTAATGCTTAATAAGACTGTCTTCTCCATTTACTCCAAATGGGGGTAAATCTCAGCCTGGTCTGAACTCAACAGGATGAGGAAATTTGGATTAAAAAACGACTGGAAAGTGTCCATGATGTGAGACAGATAGGTTACATTTTTTTTCACAGCTTTTTTTTGCACAAAAAAGTATGGCCTGGCCTCAGAGGTGCATCCTGTGGCTACAGGGGCTTCAGGAGGAGGAAAGCTGAAATAGTTTGGTGCATGGAAACTGCAGGGACTAAGACACAGTGCAGAAAGCCAAGGGAAACCAAGCTGTTTCTCAGAAGCCTTCAGGTAATTTCTGTCATTAACCACTTAGAGTGAAGCCAGCCCAGTGTTCCAGAAGATAATTGAATGGACACCCACCACCATCACACCCTCCTGTGCCTTTCAAGGAAGGTGTCTGGACCCTGCTGGCACAATTTACTGAGCAGTTCTGGTTTGGTCTCCTTGCTGGAGGGACTTCCAGCACTTTGTGTCCTCCACAGCCACAGATCCTCCAAAGAGAACGACCCAGCCCACACAAAACACATGGCAAGGCACAGAGTACCTTTGATGCCTTGAGATTTTAACCTTTCTATTTCCCAAATCCCGTGCTGCATTAGTGCATAACTCTATGGAGTCATAGGAAGTGTCAGCTCCTGTCTTCACATCTTGGTCAGACAAAACAGTTCCTCTGGGCCTGGAACCCAAGGACACCCAACAGCCTCAGGACCCAAAAATTATAAACAAAAATGAACTGGGGAGGAGCAAATTGGGGATGGGACTTCATTGCCTGAACTGAAATTGGAGAATGAACCCCTGCTATGGAAATGGACCAAACTGAAACCTGCCTGACAAACTGGTGAGCACTGTCCGTGCTGGGTGCAGCCCCTGGGAGGCTCTGACTGCCCCAGGTGTGTCTGTTCAATGCCTTTCAGAAATTCCCACTCTGTTCTCCTAGCTCTGCCTGGCCTCTGCTCCAGGCAGCCACTCCAAGGCATCACTTTCACTCACTTGGAAATCCAGACTGGAAGGAGGGCACCAAGCAGGGAGGAGCCCCCAAAAGTGCTCATTGTGGTGACCCCAATCCCCCCACACTCACCAGAAAAGTAATTTCAACAGGAACCCGACCTGTACCTTTATCAGAAAGGTAAAACCAGGCTGAGATTCCCATCCCTCCCCTCATGGTGTGTTTTTGGCTTTGGCTGAGGCAGAGTCACCAGAAGAATCAAAGGGAGGCCTGGGGGAAATAATCCTGCCCCTGCTGGCTGCTTCTTACTAGAGGGGACTTTGAGAGGAGGCAAGACCCAAAGGACTCGAGGAAAAGATGCTCTGCTGGCCCATGGACCAAAGGAGGGGTTTGGGTTTTTCCCTGAGAAGCCCCCAGCCAAAAATAACCAGCTAAAAGTGAACCCAGGCACTTTTGCAGAATATTTACCCAAATTGAAGGGGCCCCTCCCATTTTCAGTGACCAAAGATTTCTCTTTGCTCCTGCAGGAGGGAAGTTGTAGCCAGCAGGGTTTTCTTTTCTGTGTCACTTGCTGGGTGCCCTGGTTTTGGCACGGATCAAGCACATTTGTCACTGTCAAGCCCTAATTTTAGTGATCAGGGTTGACTAAAGGACTGTGAAACCCTTGGTTTCATGTATATCTTATTTTAAGCTCTGCATTTCGTTTATTTTTAGTTGGTGACCATTTCTTTGCACCCTACTGCTGGCTGTGCCAAAATTCTGCAGTGATAACAACCTATATTTCAGAGTATTTTCACAAAAATATATATGTGTTTTCCTCCAGGCTGCTTATGTCTTGTAGGGCTCTTAACAATATGTTATCTACACTTGAGCTTTAAAACAAGACTCCCTGCACAGACTGATTCCTTTTTTTAAAACAAAAAAAAAGTGTAATTCTGCTCTGAAATGCTCACTGCATTTAGGGAAGGGTTGATACAATTTAAATTATATCAACAGAAAACAGCAGAAATCCCTCCAAATAAACCCCACCAAGGTCATGACTTGCCACATCCTGCTCAATTAATATACATAATTGCACAATTAATACATATAATTGTTTAAATAAACAAAGCAAAGCAGCCTTACTGTTAGGGGGTGCTCAGGGAGCCACTGGCCTGGAAGTGTCCTCCCACTGCCCCAAAAACTGGGTAGGGATCACAACCTGGGAAAGCAAAAATGGAATATTTTAACATTGAGAGAAAATTATAAAATAAGAAAGTGAAATATTAAGCAAAGGATGAAGGTCTGCACTAGGAAAGTGCAGTGGCAGTGGAGCCATGGATGGCCAGCCTCTCTTAATGGTTTTTTTCTGGAGGATGATGGGGAAAATAGGAGAAATCAAGGAAAAGAAGGTGGGAATATCCCCTGGAGATGAAAGCAGGACTGATGTCCGAGCTAGGTCAGGGGTTTTCCCCATCAGGTTTGAACATCCCCAAAAAAGGACAAAAATAACTCAGATTTTAGAGGTCGAACCGAGGTGTGTCCAGCAGACAAAGGTGAGCTCCTCCTTGCTCTGTGCTCAGGGGATGGAGGCCAAGGGGGTCCTGTCCCTCCTTTCCACTCCTGCTGGGTGCTGAAAGCTCCTCACGGGATCACACTGAGGGTTACTGCTACAATCCAGTCTGAAAAGGAGAAAAAAGGAAAACAGGAATGAAACAGCACTGATGGCTGGCTGTGCCCCCATTTCATGCTGGTAGTTGGCATTTCCCTGGGTAATTATAATATTTCCTGGGGAATTATAATAAAATTATAATATTTATTTATTATAAAATATAATATGTTATAATAGTTGGCATTTCCCTGGTTAATTATAATATTTTATAACATTAAAAACACCTTTTATAATTCAGGTGTTTTTGTACTTGGGCTCACACAGAGTGAACTGGGGCACCACCTCCAAAATGGGGGAGCCCCAGCCACTACTGAAGGAGGAGAAGCCCATCCACATCCTGGAGGTGATTCTGCAGCTGCCAAGAACCTGCCCCTCATGGGACTGGGATTTCTGGGCCCATCTCAGCAGCTCCAGTGGAAAAACAAAGATGGGCTGAGCAAGGACCAGCACAGCCACCCACACTGGGGTGTTTTGTGTTTGACTGCAAAAAAAAGGATTAAAGAGATAAAATTCACCAGATCTCTCCATATTTAACATCTCTAGTGAGCCCCTCAGACCTCCAACATCCACCTGAATGTCCCTCGATGTACATCACCCCAGATATCACCTCTGTGCCTGTGAACACCTCCTGGGATCTCCAGGGTTTGTCTGAGGCATCCACCCTGATCTATCTCCTGGTGAGAGCTCCTCAGTATGGATCCCTTATTTTATATTATATAGTTAATATAGTTATTTTACAGTCCCATAACTGTCCCCTGGTACACACAGGCTCTGCCAAGCTGCTCTCAGCCCAGCCCTGATGCATCACCAGGGTACCCACCCACCCTGGACAGCTCCTCACCCACGCACAGCTGGCAGGGACACCTGTGACAAACAGCAGCTGGCTGGAGCTCCTCACAGCTCTGTTACACATCAGGACATCCAGCATGGCACACGTCACCTCCAGGGAGCTCTGACAGATGTGTCACCTCCAGAGAGCCCCTCAGGTTCCAGTATGCACCCCAGACACCCACCCTGGCACACAAAACCTGTTCAGAGCTCCTCAGGTTGCTGATAAATGTCCAACACAGGCAGATGTGTGCACACCTCCACCCTCTGAACTGCTGCTGTTACGTACATCTGACATGTGCCACCAAAGAGCTCCTCAGATGATGCCTAAAATACACCTGAGGTACCTGCACAGAGCCTCTGGAGAGCTCCTCAGGTACAACACACACCTGAGATACCTGCACAGAGCCTCTGGAGAGCTCCTCAGGTACAACACACACCTGAGATACCTGCACAGAGCCTCCAGAGAGCTCCTCAGGTACAACACACACCTGAGATACCTGCACAGAGCCTCTGGAGAGCTTCTCAGGTACAACACACACCTGAGATACCTGCACAGAACCTCTGGAGAGCTCCTCAGGTACAACACACACCTGAGATACCTGCACAGAACCTCCAAGGAGCTCCTCAGGTACAACACACACCTGAGATACCTGCACAGAGCCTCTGGAGAGCTCCTCAGGTCCCACCACACACCCCAGGGATGTGTCTCTGCTGCACACCACCAGCAGAGAGCCGTGTCAGGTGTGGGGAGGCCAGGCAGGAGATCCATGAGAATTGTTTCCCCAGGTTTTATCTCCATCCCCAACCCCTGCAAGAACAGCAGGTGCAGTTTTGTGCCTTCAGGGCAGGTGTCCTTCATCTCCCCCAGGAACCAAAGGAGCTACATGGGGAAGCCTGCATTCCTGGGAAGCTGCCCCATGGTCACTGCCCAGGGAGAGATCTGGAAACAACTGGAACATTTCAGGGCAACACACAGCAGAAACCTCCAAACGTGGAAAATTTGGTGGGAGAGAAAAGGTCAAGGTGGGAGAGAAAAGCCTCTTGACTTCTCAGGGCAGGGAGGGTCCAGCCAAGAGATGCAGAGACCTGATCTGCTCAGAAGGGCCTGAGCCCCAAACTCCTCCACCACAGCAGCAGGTGAAACACCAAGGTTATTTATGGTAAAGAATTAATGTTCCTGCCTTGGAGAAGCAGGAGTGGGCTGATGCCAAATAGATATCACAAATTTGGACTTGATTTTCATTGGATTTGTCCTGACATCACGATGGAAAAGCTCATGTTTTGCACCAGTCCTTCATCCTATAAAGACTTTTCTATCCCACAGGAAAGACTTTTCCTGTGTGAACAAAACACGAGGGCTGGAGGAAAAGGAGCAGAAGTAAGGCTCTGCCAGAGTTAAAAGAGCTCTGACAGTCTGGCAGACTGATTTTCACCCTTGGAGGTGGCCAGGCCCGAGGCCCTGGGTGCTGGTTTAGGACAAAACCATCGTGCACCTTCTGCAGAAAGGACACCGGTTTGTCCCCATCACGAGGAGCACAAAGAGCCAGCCCCACCAGGGACATCTCCCTGAACACCCTTGCAGAGAGAGAAGTCTTTTTGAGCACTTTTAGCAACTTCAAAAGGCATCCTTTGAAGTTCAGCAAAGGCCTTTGAAGTCCTCCCGGTGCGAAGGGGAACGGAGGAGGCGCCTCCTCCAGGATGCTCCACCACAGGCAACGCCAGGCACAGAGATCCACGGTGTCCCACGGCTGCTCAGCCTTGTGCTCAGCAGCTGCCCCAGGGCCAGGAATGAGACACCATTTCTGACAAGTCATCAATCCCACAAATGCCCCAAATCCTGGTTTGCTGGCCTGAACAGCATCCAACAGCAGATTTGGGACCCAGTGTCCTGGGACAGGCAGCTCAAAAAGCCAAGGGCATCCCTGTTAACAAGTTTTAATGAAGTGTAAGGGAATGCTAATAAAGCTGACATTTAACAAAAGAAAATTCGAGATTTTTACAAAAAGGATTTTAAAGCAAGAAGGCTTTTCCCAGCACGTCACTTTGTCTCTTCCAGTGTGAGCAGACCGTGGTGCTGCCAGCCTCATCGTGCCAATTTAATTGTGCTGTTTAATTGTGACTATCATTTTTTAATAAATCTAATGCCAGCTCCTCTGACTTAGAAGGAAACCACAAATGGTGAAATCCCCAGTAATGCTGGGTTTTGTTGAATTATTTTTATCCCCCAAAAATATTTCTGCTGGCCCCAAACTCCACAGCCCTGGGGACAAGCACAGAAACCCTGCAGGTGTGAAAATCAGTACAAACGCAGAAATCAAAGCTCAAGTTTCAGTTAACCCTTTACGAGCTCCAAGGGATGATCATGACTCTCCAAATACCTTGGCCACACCTGCTGCCATCTGCCAGGAGGACTTTTGTGACAAAAACCTTTGGTGTGTTGGGCTTTTCCCCACACAGTGCAGTTTCTCTCCAGCCTCTGGATAAGGGCTGGGCCAGGTGTTGGGGATGCTGAGGCAAAGAAGAATACAATATTTTCATTTCAGAATTTAAACTGGTGATGCACAAACCCTACCCATTCTCAGAGAGAGTGAAAGATTTGAGACATGCCCAAATATTTTTGCATTTCTGCAAAAGCAAAGCTGCTTTGAGGCTAAACATGGTTGGAGAGATGCATCTGCTGGCAGAGCCCTGCTGTAGGGGCTCACATTTACCCAAACGGGGCATGCAGAGAAATACTGGACATCCCCACCCCAGACATGTGCATGTGAACACATCTGGATCCAGGGAACAAAAGCAGCCTCTCTCCTCTGTGCTGATAAATAATGGAAAGGCAAAGTGCCCTGCAGAAGCAGCACCACACTGTTCGGCCTCGGGCGAGACGGAGGAAAATTCGGTGCCCATGAGGTCTGGAACAGTGGGATTAATAACACATCAATTTTAATGCAGGGTGGCTTGTGAGGTTTTTTCCCTTTTCCTTTTTTTTTTCCCTCCCTGCTTCACAAACAGCAAAGTGAATGTTTGAGCATCTCAGTGGGGGGTTAATGAGGACTCTGATTAGTTATTCAGATTTGCCTACATCCATCCTCGGATGGGGGAGTAGCAGGAAAGGGTTTGCAGAAAAAGCTCTTAAAGATGACCTGCTTGGCTTTCTCAGCTCAGGGGGATGGAGGTTTTGGGGGGGGCTCACGTTGTAGGGGTCCCCAACCCCAAAATCCCAGTGCCAACTTTGAGATGGAAAAGTTTATTTTCCCATCTTCATTTGTAGGGGATGCTAAAAGCTGCTGCACATTCAGCCATGCCAATTCCTGTAAAGTTTCTCAGGAAAACATTTGGATTTGTGGGATTTTTTTTTTCATGTGGGAAAAAAAAAAATCTTGCATGCCCTTAATAAAATTTCTGTGCAGTTCTGGTCAGAAGTATAAGACCAAAAATGATGGATGGACAAATGCAAGGACTCATGGATTCATGGATGCATGGATGAGCACACATGGTGAAAAGTGAAAAGACTCATGGATACATGGAGGCAAGGCTGGAAGAAAGGATGGATCACCCCTTAAGCCCCTACTGGGCTGCAAAAATGCAACAACTGCTGCAGCATTTCCTACAGCTTCCCATCAAAGTCTACCAGTGGTTTATGTCCTTGTGAAAAAGCAATGAGCTCACCTCCTTGCTCCTTGACCCAGAGATATTTTAAGCAGGTTGAGCTCACATCAGTATTTTAAGAAGGTTGAACTGCTGTATTTTGGGGGTTTCTTTCCAGATTTAGGCTTTTGCTCTTCACCTGCATCAAAAATCAAAAGGGAACCTGAGAAAATAAATGGCAGGTTCCAAAATGATGCCACAAAAGGCCTGAGGGATGGAGCCAGGGAGGTGTTCCATGGCATTGCAAAGGGCCAATAAAAAAATTCAGACATTATTTTAGGAGTCACTCTTGGATTTATTTCTTCAAGAAGAAAAATGTGAAGGATGAGCAGGAGGGTGAAGGCACTGTCTCAGTGACAAATTCATCCCAACAGTGAGCATCAACACTGGATTTCCTTTTGGGTCTAGAGACCCAGCCGGGTCTGGCTTTGAGCATCCCTCAACCCAGCATCCAGCAGGGGTTCTGAGGGCCTAAACTCTGGTGTTTGTGTCATTTCCCACCACACCTGCCAGGATCTAAGGGGAAAGCCAAACTGAGTCATCCTTCCCATTTCCCAGGGAGGCACTCCATCCCAAACAGGCTCTTCCCAGGAACTGCCTCCATATGCTTTGTCTGGGTTTTAAACGTGTGTTAATTGTTCTGAATTAACAGCTCCAGCTGGAGAAGCAAACAAGCAATTTGCAACTCAAGATAACACCCAACTTATCTCAAGTGATTTAAGTTGGGATTTTTTTGGGTTTTGGGGCGTGGGGTTAGTGTATTTTTGGGGGTTTTTTGAGGGGTTATAATGCCTTTCTGGGTGTGAATGCACTGTCCAGAGCCTGGCTAAAATCACTTACTGCACCCAATCCATCAGGAGTGGCCATTGGCACATGGTCACAGGGGGAATTGGGATGGTAGGACAAAGAGAGAAGATGAAAATCTCTGCATTTCACTTTGCTTTAGAGACAGGAAAAATCGAATATATCCTCATCACTCTGGGCAAACATCTGACTGCAGAAGAGTTAAGGATTATTTTCTCCCCAGCACCTTTTATTTTCAATTACATCGAATCAGGGAATCCCAGAATGGTTTGGGTTGGAAGGGACCTTAAAACTCATCCTCTTCCAACTCCCTGCCACAGGCAGGGACACCTTCCACTGATCCAGGCTGGTCTAAATCCCCATCCAGCCTGGCCTTGGACACTTCCAGGGATGGGGAAACCTGTGCCAGGGCCTCACCACCCTCACAGGGAAGAATTTCCATGTACAGCTTGTTTCAAAATATTCAAGCTCTCAAAAAGAAACCCAACAGCAAACTCTTTCAAGCTTTATCTCTTTGCCTTCTCTCATCTTTTTCCCTCTTGGTTTTTTTTTTTCATTTGCTGCTAGATAGAGGAAGGGAGAAGGAAAGACCATGATGATTCTTTGTTTACAAGACTGGATCTTCAACATAGATGTATCAAATTTTTTTTAAATTATCATTTCAGCAATTTAAATCCTTTCTAATCTCACTCAGGGTGTGGGATTCAAGGAGGAAAGTCCACCCCTCTCTCCCCCCCTTCCAACCTGGTTTTAAGAGGAGCCGACAGTGCTGGCAGCAAAACAGACTCCACAAGAAAAGATTTCTGTGATTATGACCAAGGGTCTGTCGCCAGATTGAGTGGAAGCTGCTCTTGGAACCTGTCCTGGTTCCAGCCAGGAGAGGGTTAATTTCGGCAGTAGCTGGGAGGGGGCTCGGCCAGGACCTGGTTATTCTATACCCTTCACATCGTTCTGGGGGAGGGGCAGGAAAGGGACTCCCTTCCCAGCCGGAGCAGCTCTGGCTTTAGGTGAGCATTTCTGAGTGTGAATCACTTGGTTTGGTGCCCTTTGTTATTGATAGTGCTGCTGTCACTGTTTGTTCCCTCTCTCTGGTTCCCAGTAAATTGTTCCTTCCTCTGCCCATCTTTTTGATGAGGATTTTTGCCTTTCCTGACTCTAATTCTCCAGAAGGGGAGGAGGAAGGGGATCCAGTGAGCAGCAGCGTGGTTTGCAAAGCCTCAGTAGAAGCACCAAACTGGGGGGACCATTCCTAAACCATGACTCTACCCCAGCCAAGACTCAGCTGGGAGTCAATGTCCCCAAATGTCCCAATGTCCATCAACCCCCAAATGTCCCAATGTCCCATCAACCCCCAAATGCCCCAATGTCCATCAACACCCAAATGTCCCAATGTCCCATCAACCCCCAAATGTCCCAATGTCCATCAACTCCCAAATGTCCCAATGTCCATCAAGCCCCAAATGCCCCAATGTCCATCAACTCCCAAATGTCCCAATGTCCATCAAGCCCCAAATGCCCCAATGTCCCATCAACCCCCAAATGCCCCAATGTCCATCAAGCCCCAAATGTCCCAATGTCCCATCAGCCCCCAAATGTCCCAATGTCCATCAAGCCCCAAATGCCCCAATGTCCATCAAGCCCCAAATGCCCCAATGTCCCATCAACCCCCAAATGCCCCAATGTCCATCAACCCCCAAATGTCCCAATGTCCATCAAGCCCCAAATGTCCCAATGTCCATCAACCCCCAAATGTCCCAATGTCCATCAACTCCCAAATGCCCCAATGTCCATCAAGCCCCAAATGTCCCAATGTCCCATCAGCCCCCAAATGTCCCAATGTCCATCAAGCCCCAAAGGTTTTCCAAGATTGGGTCCTATCAGATGACTGGGGTCATGGACCTCCAACATGGTCTTCTGCTGAAGTTGGGACACTTTGTCTCGATCTTGTCTCCTTTCCCCAGAGGAAAAAAGGTCTGACCGTGCCCTGAAGACATGAAGAAGGGACATGAAGACACAAGGATGCATCCTTGTCCAGCAATGGGGATACCTCCAAATACAGACCCAGCTCTGTGGCACTCAGGCAGCCTGGGATGCCCGGATCCCCAGTGCCAGGCTGTGCTACCTGACGACCTCCTGGCACATGGATAAAGTAACAGGAGAAGCGATAAATCACTTTGGCACCTTCCCTGGGCATGGCAGCCCCTGATAAAGCCCAGACTCAGGGGAGGGAGTGTGACACCGCAGCGCTCCCCGCGCGTTCTGCCGCGCAGATTAATCCTTCTTGATGGAGAATTACAATTAGGGCTTCGTCTTAAGGAGATATCAGCAATCAGATATCTTATCAAATGCCACCTCAATTATTCAAATAATCCCTGGCTCTTAGATTTGGGGGCTGTTTAGGGAAAGCAGTCCGATTAATGTGCTGACACTTCCCCATCACGTCCGACATCCTCAACTTCACGTCTGATTACGGAATTTGCATTCAATTTAATTTTTTCCATCTGGAGTAAATGAATAATCCGAGTACCTACCCTGGCCTTAATTACATTTGTTAAATTAAAAACCTGGGATGTGAGAAATTTAAATGCATGTAGCTCCATGGCCAGACAAACCTGCATGTTCAACCTGCTGCAGCCCTGCCAGCTCCTGCTCCAATTTCTCTTCCTTCCCCACAGCCAGGCATCAAGGAAATTACAACTAGAAAACAAAAATTCTTTCTAAACGATGAAACAATAGATGATCTTTTGACATTTCCAGCGCTGTTTGCAAGGGAATGAGATAAAATGTAATAAATTCATATACTTCTGTGTGTTTCTTGGCTCCAGCAGCTAAAATTTCCATCTCTTTATGCAGGAGTCCTGGGGAGCAGAAATCCTTGATAATGCCAAACAATTCGACACTTTATTTTCTCTTTACTCCACACCATGCAAAACACAGGCTTCAAGCTGCCAGCTGCTGGGAGTGAAACCAGATGCCACATCCCTTTTCCATATGGAAACAGAAATCTCCCCGTCTGGGGGGGCCGTGTGCTCCCCTCAGCCCCAGCCCTCCCTGACCCCAGGGCTGCTACTGGCACACAGCAAAGGCTCCCTCCAGCAGCAAAAAAAACACTATTTCAATGGTGCAATTGTCATTTTCTACACTCAGCCTGGCTCTGATTCTGGTACCATCAGACCCACAGGACATCAAAAAAGATTTACCCCAAGCCACCATCATATTTCCTAATTTTAAAATAAAGAAGTAAACAGAGAGGTGTGAGTAAAACTACTGCACTTGATAAATTTTTCACAATAAACTTAGCAGAAGCTTGCAGAACTTCCCTTCTTTTGGAGATGATGAAATTTAAAAGGATGGAATTAATAGGTGGACATGAAGTGGTGATAAGAAAAGTGTCCAAATAATTAAAGAATAATTAAGCATTAAATGGGAGATAAGGCATTACCAGCTCAGACCATTTTAGGAGGAATACTTCACAGATTAATTGGAAATGGGAAATGTCAAATAAATAAATTTGGGTGTTGACCTAGATGTCAGCAGCAATGGAGGAAAGTCTTTTCTCAACACTCAGAGAGACTGAATTAAATAACTCCCATGTGAGTGAGTGCAATGACAGCAATCCCCCAGTCTGAGGCTCGTGAGACCAGTAATAAAATATGGTTAAAAATATTCAGGGAAAGCCACACTTGGGGAAAGTGAGACAGGTGAGAGCAGAATCAAAAATAGTTTTCCCTTTCCCCCCAGCAGCTCATACAACACTTCTGCACTCCCAGGAAGCTGAATTTGACTCCCCAGCCCCAAAAAATCCCTTCAGAGGGGTGTGACAGAGCCTCCCCCAGGCACAGTGGCCATCAGGTCAGGCAGCTCAGGTGCAGCCTAACGGACCTGTGGCTCCTCATCCTTCCTGATCCTTCCTCTGCTTGGTTGGAGTTAACAGTTACAGCTCCAGAGAAGAAAACATCATGTTTTAGCAATGAGGTCCCCAGCGAGGCTGTTTAAAAATTAATTAGTGCCATGCAACGTATTAGCCATGAACAGAAATTTTAGCTTTTGTACCTTCTTCATTGCCTCCTACATGGGTGTTATTCCAGCTTTTCCATGGTTCTCCCAGCCAGCCAGGACCTACACAGAGCACACCAAGGGAATTACTGGCTGTGTCTCCTGGAAATACCCAATTCAACAGCGAACACACACCCCGACGTGATCTCTGAAGGTTTTAAATAAATTAGAGCCATATTTGCTGAGAGGCTGGAAGGTTGGGAGCCTGCTCTGCTCACAGAGGTGCCATCACCCCAAACCAGCAGCTGCCTGTCCAAGGCAGTCCCTGAGCAATGTGGGAGTTGTGGTGTGGAGGAGCTGAGGTCGTGGCTTCACCCAGGATGGAGGACAGAGGTCCTCCCTCCATGGACAGACATGGTGGAGATCACCCAGCCCTGGAGATGGAGAACCTTCAAGGATGGAGGTCTGCCAAGCCCAGATGTATCTGCCAGCCCCAAAGTTGAAGATTTTGCTCCAAACTCAAGGAAGAAGATCCTCATATCCCAAAAATGGAGATACTCTCCCAGCTCTGAAGGTGAAGATGCTCAGGGATGGAGCTCCACAAAACACAAGGAAGAATCCACCCAAACCCAAGGCTGGGAATTCCCCCAACCACAAGGAAAGGGATCTCCCAACCCTGCAGATGGAGGTCTCCAAAACCCAAGGATAGAGACCCACAAACTTCAAGGAGTGAGCTCCTAACCCTGAGTATGGGATCCACCAACCCTGACCACGCAGAGCCTCAGAACCCGAGGACCCTCACAGCCCTGAGGACAGAGATTCTGCAGACCCTGAGGATGGGGAACCCCCACCCAAGAATGGAGAGAGGAATCCCCTCCAGGACAAAGACCCCCAAACCTCAGGATGCAAACCCCATCTCCCCCAGCCCCGTGGAGGGCAATCACCCCCTGGGACATCGGTGGCTGAAATCCTCACCCCACCCTGCACGGAGCAGAGCCTGGGGTCATCCCCCTGCTCTGGCAATGGCCACCTCCCAAAGGGCAGCCCCAGAGGAGCCAGCACTGAGCTCCTCTGGCAGTGAGAGAGGCAGCAGGGAGCAGGGAACCTCGCTGCGTGCGCTGCCTTCAGGTGGATCGCGGAGCTGAGGGGAAATTCGCTGGGACATCTGGAATATATTCATTTTATGGCATGTTTCATATCACAGACAGGTACTTTGAAGCAGTTAAGTAGTAGCAGGGCAGCACGTCCCCATGGGTGGGCTGTGGTTTGTGCTTTCAGCCCGAGCTGCACCAGCATGACAAAGGGGCTGGGGAGACAGAGCTGACGTTTTCCAAACACAGCTTTGTGCCTCTGGGGGAAAATCCAGCAAGAAATTAAAACCCAAAAGGCCAAAAAAAAAAAAAAAAAAAAGAATAAAAAGAAAAAAAGAATGAAAACAACCCCCACATCTAAGTGATGTTGATCCCCACATCAGGCTATTAACAGGCCCATCACAAATTGTAAATGACTCAGATAAATTAAATGGCTTAGCAACTGTGAGGAAAGGCCCTTCAGAAGATTCATTTGTTTTGTGGAAAAGAAATTATTAGGGAATTTAAAATCTTTTCCTGCAGCTTGACACAGGCACCCTGTCAAGCCCACATATTGCTGCTCAGGCAGCCCTGGGAGCCAGTCAGCTCTGAAAGAAGTGAGAGAATCAGAGAATCCCAGAATGGTCTGGGTTGGAAGGGATCTTAAAGATTCTCCCAATTCCCTGTGACTGGCAAAGACCCCTCCCTCTGTCCCAGGCTGCTCCAAGCCCTGTCCAGACTGACCTTGGACACTTCCAAGGATGGGGCAGCCACAGCTGCTCTGTGCCAGGGCCTCAGCACCCTCCCAGGGAACAATTTCTGTTTGATACCTAAACCTCCCCTCTGTCAGTGCAGTGCCACTGAAGTGCTCTGGGAGCCCCCAGAAGCAGGGGGATGCAGGAATGCTCCTGCTGGGGAGCCACTAACGAGGCTGCACCTCCTCCTAGAACAACTATTCAGAGCACCAGCCAGTGAGGAGGTCTGAAAATGGGATGGTTTGACCCAAAATATCTCCATGCAGAGGGAAAGCTGGCAACTGAGCTGCAGGTAAAAAAGAAAGGGGGGACAGTAACACGGGGCCCGAAGTTAGGGTTCAGTGAGGTGCAGTGATGCCAAACCTGCCGTGATCCCTGAGGCCCAGGGAGCTGCAGGGATTCACCCCCCAAAGCAGGGAGCCACTGCCTTCCTCCCCTGCTAATTCATGAAATTCATGCATTGAACCCACCTGACTTCAGAGGCAAAGCCCAGCTCCCCATTCACAGCCCTTTTAGCTCATGCAAAATTCAGGGGCTGCTCACCTTCAGATGCTGTTTCACCAGCAGCAGCAACTCAAAACCCCTTTTAGTGGAAGTTCAGAGGTATAAAAGATGCAAAACACCCCTAAATTATTCACAGGGTGTTTCAATCAAAGCCACACTATGGGGTGAAGGGAAGGATCTGGTGACCCTGGGGATGTCTCCCCACCTCTGTCTGGATGGGAAAACCGTTCTTGTATTTATTGGGGAGAAGTGAATGGGGGAGGCAATAAAATAAAAGGGTTTTCTGTGTCCAGGAAGGGCGGGAGAGTGGGGAATGCAAGGGGAATCCATTTTAGGGTGCATCCAACCAGAGAATCCTGGCTGCATTCGCCCTTTGGCAACACTGAAGCTGTTCCAAACTTTTATAGCACCAGAGGAGTAAAATTCAAGTGGGGCATGGGAAGAGAAATTGCAAACCAAGAAATCCAGAAAGAAAGGACAGAAACTTTTAAAAAGAAAAGGAAACTCAAAAATTATTATTTTGTATTTCAAATACAGGAGGTTTTCAAAAAAGGAAAAGCCTTGGAAGACCCTTTTTCTTCCATTTTTCCCTCTCTGTTTTGCTTCTTACTCTTTCATTGAGCATCCAAGTGCTTCTGAAAAATTTCCAAAACTTTTGGATTTTTTGGGGGGCAAAACCCCAACAGCCCAATACAAAAAACCCAAGCCCAATCCCAAAAGTAGGACACGGAGCCCTGCTCAACCCAGCCTCAGCTTGGGGCTCCCTAATTACCCAGTAATTGTATTTATATGCTGCCGGCACACTCGGAAATGCAGCTCCCAATAACCGAGGTCAGCATCAATATTAATGTCCTGCCTTGACTCTCCATACTCAGGGACCAACGAGAGGCAAAAAAAAACCATCACAGCAAAGTGAAAAGAGGAGCAGAAAATGAATTTTAGAAGTATTTTTCTGTGTTCAGGCAGGGAGGCAGAGCCTGAGATTGAATAAGGGGAGCAGCAATAAGAGCAAATATAAGTTCCCATCTCTGAGGCATAAATCTTCCAGCAGTGCAAAATATTTTTACCATCCAAACTTTGAGTTTCCCCACAGGTAGGAACAAACCAGAAAAACTCTTCTCTTCCTGTGATGGGATTTCTAAAACTCAGGGTCTTCCCCTGACCAGAGTTACTCTAAGACATTCAGATTCAAATATTCACCCCTGCAAAATCCAGTCCTCTTTTGGTTGCTCATGCAAAACCCCAGGCTTTGGGCGGGCTCAGCTGGAAACAGCCTCCTGAGAAGCACTTCTTTTCCAGGGATAGTTTGGGAGCATATCCCCACAGATCCAATATTCTACTGCATAAAATGTACACAGAATATTTGCAGAAATGTGGCTGCTCAGGGCACAGTGAGGGCTGCACACATGTCCCAGCACTACTCCATAATTCGACTTAAAACTGTCTTTTCTTAATAATTTCTAGGCAGAGCCACTTGTCACACCAGGAGCATTAAGGCAGAGTTTAAATGGAGTTAATAAAGTATTAATAGCCTGCAGGAAGGCTGTGATGGATTTGAGCTGCATGTGCTCAGTAGCCCTTGTACAAGTTGTTACTGCCAATGTCCGTGCTCGGAGCACAGCTGAAAAATCAGAGGTCTTCCAGGAGAAATGCAGTTCCAAGAAATCAGACATTTCTCATGGAAAGATGCATGTTCTGGGGAGTTCTCCCATCAAAATGAAAGCTGGCAGCTGAAGAGCAAACGTGGATGTGGCATTTACTCTGTGGAGTGTCAGGGGTGGTATCAACCCACAGCACTGACACATTAATTCATGTTAATTAACACTGAAAGAAAACAAATGGAAGCCATAACGTTCATGCCCAAGAATTTACCATTAAGACATTCCTGGACCATCATTGTGCAATACTTTCTTCCCAATGCAATTTGAGAATTTCCTTATTTTTAGTCAAATTCCAAGCAAGAAAAGGACAAATTGTGGAAAGAATTCAAAAAGAGATGCTCTACTTCCCCCAGGAACTGTGGCTGTGAAGGCCTTGGTGACACATTTTGAGCAGATTTTAAACATCAACACTGACCCCTCAGAGAAGGCCCAGCTCTGCACTGATGGCTACAAGAGCAGCAGGTAACACATCAATTAACCCTTCAAAGACCAGCCCTGAGTTAAGGACTACAAAGGCAAGGAGTGAACTGTTGATCCTGCAGAGAAGACCCAGCCCTGCATTGATGACCATGCTGTGCAGAAACAGGACTCAAGCCAACTGCCTAAAGGCTGCCATAAAAATCAAATGCTACTATTAAGTGATTTCAGATATTGACAGAAATCTCCAGGGACTAATTACAACCTCGTTTGGCACTCTGGGTGGAAAGCACACTCTGCAGTGAAGCCTTGGCCATCAATTCTGGTCAAACCTGAGATCTTTCTAAAGAGCCCTTGTGTGACCCAGTGGAAATGGCAATTCTTCACATGGAATTTTCCCCAAAGCCTAAATCGCCTCTTTATTCAATATTTCTTAGTTCTAACTTGTGGAAAGAGGCTGCGAGGTCTATTCCAGGAGGAGCAGTCTGTGAGAAAATGTCAGAGGGTAAAAACATCTCAGGGCAGAAAAGTGAGGATTTCCCTGGAGGGGCTGAGTGGCACCTCCAGAGCACCCAGGCCCAAACCAGGAGGGGTTGGTTTTTCTTTGTTGGGGTGACAAAAGAAGAACCACGAGAAGGAGCAACACCTTCTTCCACCTTCTCCAGCTGCACAAGGTCACCACCTTTTGGGCAATCAGAAATGCTGTTTCTCCAGCCAAAACCCTCACTAGAAGATCTTCCCCAGCCCTTCCAAGGCAGAGGAGTGAAAGGAGAGCACCTTCCTCCAACCTTTCCATCAGCCTCAGAGAAACACCAGAATCACCACACCTGCAGATCCCTCCCTGCCTTCCCCTCCCCAATGCCTGCTTTCCCAGAGGATCCTCCAAGATGTCCAAACCCTGCCCAAAATCCTGACCTGCCAAACAAACAACTGAAATCAAACGAGGAACTGAGTTAATTAATAAACTGGGAGCTGCTGAAGCACAATCCACCTTCCACACCAGACACAGGGCTCCAAGTCTGCCCCCACTGCTCTCCCATGAAATGGGAGCTGCAAGGGCTGAGAAATAAAAGAGATTCTGAGGCTTGCTGCAGCTTTTCAGCTCTCTGATGAGACATTATTGGCTGCTCTCCTACACAGCTGCTCCCTGCTGAATAGGAAATCCCACCTCCAGTGCCACTGGCCACCAACCAATGTGGGAATAAATGCAAGTTTTGGGATTGTTTTTTTCAGTTGATGTGAATTCTTTGGGGATTTTTTTTTTTTTTGGCAAAGGAATACGAGGTGATTTATCCAAAACTGCATTTAGATGGAAAAATCCCCTCTTTGCTGTCTCATCCCTACCTAAGGGGGCAGCTGAGGGTGGCCAAGGGCAGTGACCACCACCCTACAGCCAAGTGGGTCAGGACTATTTAACACCAAAACCTGGGGAGAAATATTTTATTTCTTCAGCAATAAATGCTCCTTTTCCCCAAGTGCTAGTTCAGAATGGAGGAAAACATTCAGTTTTGAAATGCCTCAATGAAATTTAATTTTTGGTTTGAATCAACAGCTTCACTCGGTGCCATTTTAATGCTATTTTATGCTGAAATGTCAATTGGAAACTAACATTTTAAAATGTCAAAACATTTCACGTCTGCAGACGGTGCCGATAGTTTTTTACTTCCATGTGTCCAAACAGAAAATGCTTTTGGAATTTTACCATGGAAAGGGAAAAAAAATTAAAAAAAAAAAATATATACATATATATAAATCAATATTTTGACTTCTTTGAATGAAAACAAAGTTAAAATACAATATTTCCTCTAGGATGCAAACAATATTTTCTGACAAGCTGTAATCACCAAAAAGCAATCTGAGCCAAATATTTGCTACCACAGTCTGTTCTAGCTTGATGGCAAGAGAAGAGAAAGAGATTTTTGATATTGTAGCCTCTCTGACCTCGTTTTTTGCCAATTCTTTCCAGGGTGCAGGAAGCTCCTTCCACCACACAGAACCATTTCCAAGGCACTGATTTTCCTTTAGAGTGGGGAAAATAGCCTGAAAAAATGATGGTTCTTCTCCTCTAAAAAGGGAGAATTTGGGAGGGATTTGAATTTGGGGGGGGGATTTGAATTTTGGGGGGATTTGAATTTTGGGGGGATTTGAATTTTGGGGGGGGATTTGAATTTTGGGGGGATTTGAATTTTGGGGGAATTTTCCCTGTGTTTTGCACTGATGACACTTTACCCCCACCCGTTTGGGGGAGCTGGGGGGGAAATGGAACTGGGAGGTTTTCCCCCACTGCAGGGAACACGTGCACAGGGTGTGGGGGTTTATCCAATGTAAATGCAATCATCCAGTGATCCAACCTTTTAAATTCCTGCCTTGCCCGTGCGTTACCAAAAAAACAAATGGGAAAAAACCCAGGAAAAGAAAGCAAATAGAAGACAAGAAATCCAGGGCAGTCACAGTAAAGAAAGAAAAAAAAAAATAGAATTTTGCTTATTTTTCTGGTTCCAGGGGCAGGGTGCAGACGCAGAGTTGGAAAATGGGATGAAAACTGGTACTTTTGGTAGTTTTTATCAGCCAAGTTTCTCGCTCCAAATCTCACAGCTCCATCATCCCTGATGGTGCAGCTCAGCCACCCTCCATCACCTTTCCATCTCCTCCAAATTTCTACTTCTCTCCTTTTTCCAGCCCAGGCTCCAGCCCCGCGCGGGGAATAAGCGCAATTATCTCGTCTCGCCACATTTTTCCAGCTCTGCCTGAGGTTTAATTAAAGCCAAGAGAAAAACACAGAGGAGCAGCACTGGGTTCTGATATCACCCCACCACATGTGGCAGGGAGAGGGGGAAAAATGGGAGGGGAAAAAAAACACATAGAGAAAAAAAAAATTAGGAAAAAAACCCCACCCTCTTCATCATCGACTTTTTAATTTAGCAAAGCTTCCTGGATAGTGCTGCCTCATCACATTTCCTTTAAATAAATATAAATATAAATATAAATATAAATATAAATATAAATATAAATATAAATATAAATATAAATATAAATATAAATATAAATATAAATATAAATATAAATGTAAATATAAACGTAAATATAAATATATATGTAGCTATGCAGGTGTCCATGAATATATGGACAGGAGGATATGCACACACCCTATCTCTATAAAAAAAAGATATATATATATAAATATAAGTGTAGCCTAATCCCCTGTAATCTCCTTGAATTACACCTCAACCACCCTCCACACAGGTGACCTTTCCACAGAAGGCTGTTTCTATGCCAACAGCATTGTTTGAGTCAGGCAAGAGAAAAAGTACAGCACAATAATCTGTAATTTTTCCTTAATTCAGTGTTCTCACCCACGCTGAGGAGCCAGTTGATGGTAGGAACACCCTGGTCATGGGAGAAAAAGAGTATTATAAATTAATTAATATCTAGGATTTGAATATGAAGGAAAGAGGGTTGTAACCTTGGGCCAATCTAGATTTTGACTAAATTTCTGGAATTGTTTTTTCAGTGTAATTCCCCTCATTTGGGGGTTTAGGAGCAAAATCCTACAATTTTCAGGTCCTTTCCCTCTTGAAATCTGCATTTCTCCCTCCTGCTCCATCTCACCTTGCCAACACAATCCACAGGTATCAGCTCCTACCAACAAGTCCATCTATGGAAAAGTCACAAATCTCCATATTTTACCCATTTTTACTGTTTTTTGAGGAATTCCACCAAGTAGTTCATCTCCAGTGGGGGCAAAAAAATAATAAAATCAGCATGCATAAGAGATCTGAAACGCTTGAGAAATTGTTATAACATGAACCAAGCCAGCACACAATGTCAGGTACTAAGTGGTTATGAGATTTGACTGAGCAAAACCAGCTCAATGTAAATAATTTCCCAGAGAAAAAGACTCTTTTGGGTCTAGATAATGTTGCTGCATTTAAAATTTGGGATATTTCCCCTCATTTTTTCAGTTCCTGCAGTTCCAACTCAGCCCATAAAGCTCATCCCAAAGCAGAGAATCTAACAACGATCAGAGAAAGAAAAATGAGATTTTTCCAGCACAAGTTTTGGTGAATTTTGAGAGTGGCACAAAGACCCAATGACTGTTGGGTTGAAGCATCCCCAAAATTGTATTTTTCTGGTTTGTTGAGGAAGGGACAACCTCCAGATTCCTGCATATTCTTCTTATTGGCTGGTGGGGATTTATTTCTGTGTTTCTTCTGACCCAAGCCCAACATCTCCAGGGTCCCAGAGGGAAAACATTTCCCAACAGATCCATCTCACGAGCGCTGAACCAAGAGGATAAAAATACCGGTTGCCATGGGAACATAAACTCTGGAGTTTGAAAATACCAGAATTAAACCTTACACTAATTTCGATCCTTAAATCCCTGGGTTTGCATCTGTGTTTTGGTGAGGAGCAAAAAAACCTAAATTTCAAGGCCTCTGCCAGGGTTTAACATCCTTACAGATATTTTATCTACAGCTGGAAGCATCCCCAAGTCAGGAAATAAATTTATAAATTTTAAAATTTAAATGCAGAGTTAATTTTAAAATAGAAATTATTTTCTAATTGAATAACAATTTTATAATTTAATAAGAGACATTATTCTCTAATTCAATCATCTAAGTGAATTTTAAATTAAAAACAAGGATTAGTCCAGGCTTGTGGAATCACCTCTCACCACCCAGCCTTGGAATCTGCCCCATGGATAATTCCTGGAATCAGGGCAAGGAATTGATCATCCAGGGCCAAGAGATACAAAATTCATTTCTGCATCTTCTGAGATTAATTTTACTTGCTCAAAATACACTGCAATCCGTTAAAAAACATTAAATAATAGTAGTAGTAGTAGTAGTAGTAGTAGTAGTAGTAGTAGTAGTAGTATATTAATATAATAATATAATAATAATAATAATATAATAATAATAATATAATCTGGCCCCAGAGCTAATGATGCTCAGGCAGAGAATCCCCAGCTCAGTGGCAGCAAGAGCTTCCAAAAGGTTTAATGCAACTTTTGGAGTTGGTGCTGAGTGAAATTGCTCAGCCCAAATAGGGAAAAGCCACACTCAAAGGAAAAGAAATCATGTTTTACTCATTAATAAGGAGTAAATTTGGGATCACCAGCACAGGGAATGCTCTGCTAGGCAGAGCTGAGTGATAATAAAAGGATCATGAGCGAGGAGGGGACATCAATATTCCTCACCACAAAGGAAGATTCCAATCATTAAACTTGAGTTTCCAAAGGAAAAATGGAAGAGGGAATCCCCTCCCAGTATCACAAAAACTGAGTTTTTCTGCAGCTAATCAGAGTTAACGATCAGAGTTACTGCAACTCCTTAGTTGGCAAGGACAATCAAAGTGCTTTATGCCAGCACCAGAGGAGTGCTGAGGGCTGCCAGGGCTTCCATGGGGGGCTCTGGGTTTGCTGGATGCTTTTCCAACACTGTCCCAAGTGTCTGGAGCTTTGGAAGAGCTGAATCAGTTCAACCTCAACCAGTTTACCAAGGGTTAAGTTTCCCTCAAACACAATTCAGGCTGATGCTTTGGACTCCCCCCAGTCCCAGCTGCAAAACTTCAGGTGACAGAGACAACGTGGCACCCTGGTGCTGCCACAAAGAACAATCCCCACTGTCTTTTCTCCCAAAACAGCAGGAATGCCGCATAATTTCATTTCTCTAGAGGAGCAAGGCACAATCCTGCTGCATTTGGAGGAAAATCTCAGTTTTGGGGCGTTGTGGATGTTAGTGGGACTCTGTCTGGTGGAGAAGCAACCGCGGGGATTTACTTACCCAGGTGACGCTTTCCTGTGGCAGCAATATCCCCCCAAACCCCAAAAACTGGAGGAAAAACAAGCCTGTGGGCCCAAAAAGGGGTTTTTTCACCTCGAATTCCTTGCTGGGAGAGGAGGCCTGGCTGCTTGCATGCCTCCACATTAAAAAAAAAAAAAAAAAAAAAAACTAAAAAAGCATGAAAAAGCGAAAAGGAAAGAAAAGCAAGAAAAAGCAGAGGAAAAGCAAAACAACGAAAAAGCGAGGGAAAGGTGTGGGGGCAGAGCAAGGAAAAGCAGGAAAAAAAGCAAGCAGAAGGCAAGCTCCTTGGTGCAGTTTGGGAAAAAGAGCAGCTTTCCCATCGCCCCAGAATCCCTCGCTGGCCCCCAGTGGGCTTGTGCAAACACCATCGAGCGGCCGCGCTGGCCACGCTCCTGGGGCTGGGGCTTTAAATAAATACCAGAGGCAGCAGCAGGCAGGGCAGGGGGAGAGGCTGGACCCCCGTCCCGGCAGGGAACGGCCTGAGGAGGGTGCTCAGAGGGGGAGCTGGGGGAATCTGCTGCTCCCACATGTGTGAAAATGGGATTGTCCAGGCAGCGCTGCAAGGGAGAACTTGGCTTTCAAAGGGAGAGGGAGTGAATGGGTGGGGTATGGTATATACGTGTATATCCAGCAATAGGGTTGTATGGTATATACGTGTATATCCAGCAATAGCGTTGGTATGGTATATATGTGTATATTCAGAATTAGGGTGATTTATTTTATACACATATATGGTATATATGTGCATATGACAATTAGAGTTGGGTATGGTATATATGTGTATATCCAAAATTAGGGCTGGGTATGGTATATATGTGTATAGCAGAATTAGGGTGGGTATAGTATATATGTGTATATCAGAATTAGGGTGGGTATGGTATATATGTGTATATCAGAATTAGGGCGGGTATTGGTATATATGTGTATATTCAGAATTAGGGTGGGTATGGTATATATGTGTATATCAGAATTAGGGCGGGTATGGTATATATGTGTTATTCAGAATTAGGGTGGGTATGGTATATAGTGTATATCAGATTAGGGTGGGTATGGTATATATGTGTATATCAGAATTAGGGCAGGGTATGGTATATATGTGTATATCAGAATTAGGGTGGGTATGGTATTATGTGTATATCAGAATTAGGGTGGGTATGGTATAATGTGTTATTCAGAATTAGGGTTGGGTTTGGTATATATGTGTATATCAGAATAGGGTGGGTATGGTATATATGTGTATATCAGAATTAGGGCAGGGTATGGTATATATGTGTATATCAGAATTAGGGTTGGGTATGGTATATATGTGTATATTCAGAATTAGGGTTGGGTTTGGTATATATGTGTATATCAGAATTAGGGTGGGTATGGTATATATGTGTATATCAGAATTAGGGCAGGGTATGGTATATATGTGTATAGCAGAATTAGGGCAGGGTATGGTATATATGTGTATATCAGAATTAGGGCAGGGTATGGTATATATGAGTATATTCAGAATTAGGGTGGGTATGGTATATATGTGTATATCAGAATTAGGGTTGGGTATGGTATATATGTGTATATCAGAATTAGGGCAGGGTATGGTATATATGTGTATATCAGAATTAGGGCGGGTATGGTATATATGTGTATATCAGAATTAGGGCAGGGTATGGTATATATGTGTATATCAGAATTAGGGCAGGGTATGGTATATATGTGTATATCAGAATTAGGGTGGGTATGGTATATATGTGTATATCCAGAATTAGGGCTTGGTATGGTACATATGTGTATAGCAGAATTAATCTGGGGGGTTTCATCCCAAATTAGGCAGAAATTCAAGGAATGATTATGGCAGAGGGAGAGGGGGGAGGCCACCACATCACCCAATGCCACTGTGCATCTTATATTCTATATTTTATATCACATATGTTTTACATTACAGATTACATTAATAGAAGTTTAGACGTTCTCTAGCATTACATATTATAAATGTTATATAAATGTTATATATTATATACATGTCATATGTGTTATATATGTTATAAACGTTTTATGTTATATATATTGCATAATATATTGGAGTAATATGTATTAGTTATATTCCAATTATAGACTCTACATTAATCTATATCATACAATACTTAATGTTATATATATGTTACATATAATATACATGTTATATGTGTTATATATATGTTATATATATTACATAATATCTTGGAGTAATATGTACTAGTTTTATTCCAATTATAGATTAGACATCAATCTATTTTATATCATATGATACTTAATACAATATACATGTTATATGTGTTATATATGTTATAATGTTATATATATTACATAATATCTTGGAGTAATATGTACTAGTTATATTCCAATTATAGATTAGACATTAATCTATTTTATATCATATAATACTCATTATAAAATATGGGAACAATAAATGCTTTTGTCTCTTCTATTTCCTTACATGGTTACATATCTATGATCTATAGGTGTCCTTTCCTTATGGTTATATACCTATGATGGGGATAACCTATATTTTGTGTTATTCTAATGTCTATTGCCCATCACTGCCATATATCATTTGTCTGATGTGAGATGTAACAGATGGATTTATCTATGTGTGAGCTTCGGGATTTTCTTGGGTATTTAGTGGGGAAAAGGTCTTTTCCCAGAGGTACCTGCTGGGGCTGGGACCACTGGAAAATCCCTGCAGAGCACAGATTAGGGGGGGATGTGGCCCTGGCACAACTGGCAAGGGAAGATGCTGACAGCTGTTTGCAACCTCTGGCACTGAACCCCTGAAAACTCCACTGCATCATTTCAGGGGGGCTTTCAGTGCCAAAAAAAAGAAAAAAATTAATTTTAAAAAATGCCCTTATTGAGCATCAACCTCACAAGCTGAAATTTGGTGCCTTTCCCCATCCCAAATTCTTACCTGGACCTGGTTTTCAGCCCATCCCAGCTAAAAAAGAAGTCAATAAAGGGAAGATGCAAAGCTATTTATTAGGATTGATAACAATCATTAAAACTGGCTGGGTAGGAAAGCACGATTCTGCTCCAGAGAAGGAAGAGGGGAAAATGCAAATTCTGCATGAAAAGAAGATATTTCCCTAATCGCCCCAATCAAATGCTGGTGCAATTATCTGTGGCCAACCCAACGGGTTAAAATTATCCTCTTCATCTCCGGACACAGTGAGGAGCCGAAAAAATGTTTCATTTTAATAAAAATGAAATCTGGACCCTGCAGAAAGCAGCTTCGCTAATGACGTGTTTACACAGAAAAAGACAATTTCTATTTAATGGTGATTACTAGAGAGAAGAAATTAAAGTTCCCAGAGTCTGTGGGTTAGGGATAATGGGGAGAAAGTTATTGAGGGTGTGTAAATCAGGATGTGGGAATGGCCACGCGTGTGGACAGCTCAGTGCACACAGCTCTGCTTCCCCAGGTCTTAGTGGGCAAAAAGGGATGTTTTGCTATGCAGATTTATGTGCCTGTGTTTGCATATATGCAAATTTATTGCATTGCAAACGTGCAAAGGCACGGGGAAAACTGGGAGGTGTGGGCGGTGTGCAAACGTGCACCTGGAAATGCCCGTGGAAACGGGCACACACCTGTGCAGACACAGCCTGGGGGCCAAGGCACATCTGTGAGCAGCCAATGCACGTGGCAGCACGCACAGAAATGCAACAACGCCCCAGGAACACGCACAGGAAAATGCAAACACGCATGGGACACACGTGTGCAAACACACATGCAGATGTGCAAATGCACAGGGACCAGGGGCCAGCACAGCAACCGCCACAAGGCAAAATGCATCCCTGCAAAATGCATCCCTGCAAAATGCATCCCTGCAGTACCCCCGGCTGGGCAGGCCCTGGCTGCACTCCTGGGATCCCACTCGGAGTTTTAAAAGTGCACAGTAGGGTTTGATCCTGAAGCCGTGCCAGAATTTCAGGTTTTGGCTCCCCAGGTGAGCGGCGCAGATCCTTCCTATTCCTTCTACTTATTTAATTAATTTTTAATTATGGCTCTCCTTTGAAATTATTTTTTCAGGAGAAAAAAAATTACGAATTTCTTTCCGAAGAAGCCAAGACAAGATCTTTTCACAGCCATCTCCCGCCTAGGATGAATTAAGTTTTGGGGTTCCTCTTTGTGCCAGAGCCATCTCCATCCCGCGCCGACCTGTGCAAACCCATCCCGGGGCCAAACCACTCCAACTCCTTTAATGTCTGCTCCTTCCTAGAGCAGAGCAAACATCTGCAGAACAAGCCCAGATGTGAGCGGTGTTCCCCCCCCTCCTTGAGGAATTTCAGCTCCAAGGCACATAATAAGGCAGCGTCTGGGATGGTTTAATAATAGTAAAATGAGAATCGCTGCCGAAGCAGAGTGAAGGGCACACTCGCCAGGAGCTTTGCAAAACAAAAACCAGCCCCGAGCTGGAGTCTCGGGGGAACACTTGGATCAGAGGAACAGTAAACAACGCACAGAAATGCAACTTAATTATCTTTACAAGCCGAGTACACACCCGGCTGCGGCGGCTCGGCACGGAGCTGGGAGCAGAGAGGGGCCGGCATCCCCACGCTGAAGCTGCAGCATCCCCACAAAGCCAGGAAAAAAGGCTTTTCTGCAAAGTTCTGCTCGAATTTGCACTCAAGAGATGAGAACAACAGGGCTGATGTGGGATTGGGGATGCTCAGCCTGACTTCTTATTCAGCTCGGTAGAACACAGCTTGGTGGGAATTTTGGGCTCGTTTTTTTAAGGAAAAAACTCTTGGCTTGACCTTGTCAGGTCTCACTGTATGCATGACCACCGTGCCCCCTGCACTGACAGCAGCTGGGGAACTGCTACCCCTCTCTCACCAGGATGCTCTTCCCCAAAAACTGCTGCAAAAAATGGGAATGGGCAGGAAAAAAAGCCCATTTATATATATATAAGACCATTTATAAATACATATAAGCCCATTTATATATATATATATATATTTATATAAATAAATATATGTACATTTATAACCTGGAAATTGTGTTAATGTAAACTGAGGATGCTGATGAGGACAGAAGTGATGTTTGAAATCACAGTGTGGGAATGGTGTCAAGGCAGGGAGGGTGGAAAGGACCAACCTAAGGATGCTGGGCGGGATTAGCTCCAGGATACAAGAATCAATCCATGGATGTTGGCTCTCATCAAACTAAAACTTCCAGCTAAATACAAAATGAGGATGCCCACAAGGGTCAAGCTAAGACCACGCCCATAGATCAGGTTCAAGAACATCCAAGAACATTCAATGCAACCTGAAGGTGCATAAATCCATGGAACCTGCTAAGATGCACCCACTGGATGCACTTCCTGAGGGAAATGCAGAGAAAGTGGTCGAGCCACTCTCCATCACATTTGAGAAGTGGCAGTCTGCACTGAATGGAAAAACAGCCAGAGGAGAAAGGGAAAAACAACCAGAGAAACTCTTGGGGTGCAGGTGGGGGAGAGCTGGACAGGCCCTGGCCCAGAACCCCCCTGTGCTGGGCTGATCCCCAGCCTGGGCAGCAGGGCAGGGGGGATTCTGCCCCTCTGCCCCCCAGGTGAGACCCCACCTGCAGAGCTCCAGCTCGGGGCTCCCAGCACAGGAAGGAGCTGGAGCCACTGGAGCCCAGAGGAGGCCACGGAGATGCTCCAAGGGCTGGAGCCCCTCTGCTCTGGAGCCAGGCTGGGAGAGCTGGGGGTGTTTATCTGGAGAGGAGAAGGCTCCAGGGAGAGCTCAGGGCCTGAAGGGGCTCCAGGAGAGCTGGAGAGGGACTGGGGACAAGGGATGGAGGGACAGGACACAGGGAATGGCTCCCAGTGCCAGAGGGCAGGGATGGATGGGAGATTGGGAATTAGGAATTGTTCCCTGTGAGGGTGGGCAGGCCCTGGCACAGGGTGCCCAGAGCAGCTGGGGCTGCCCCTGGATCCCTGGCAGTGCCCAAGGCCAGGCTGGGCAGGACTGGGAGCAGCCTGGGACAGTGGGAGGTGTCCCTGCCATGGCAGGGGTGGCACTGGATGAGCTTTAAGGTCCCTTCCAACCCAAACCATTCTGGGATTCTGTGACAGTTAAAATTAAACCAAAATCCTGTCTGGGCCCAAACCAGGGATGTCAGCTGGGATCAGTCCAGGGATGCTGGAACCAGCCAAGGCCACTAGCAGAGCAAACTGAAGATGTGGCCAGGACTAAAGCAAAGACACTGGCCTAAAGCAAAGCTCAGCAACTCTCCATTTTCATCCAGCTTTTTAGAAAATGCTGATCTCGATGTCTCCCAGGCTGCCAACAGCCTGGCAAGGTCCTGCAGCCCTCCTCAGCCCCTCCAGCAAGGCAGGAATGGGGTTTTTTATAACCTGACTGAACTAGCTGGGACAAACAGAGAGATTTTCTGGCAGAGCTGGGATCACAAAGGTCCAGCTCACTGCTGGCTGCAGGGCTGAGAGCAGCCTGGGGCTGTCTGCACGCTGCAGCCATGCCTGGAAGTCAGCTCAGCTCCCCCAGAGCCCAGGGCCTGTTCCTACCCATGCAGTTCTTTCTGCAAAAATCATCTGTTGCTGCCAGTTAGCTCATGACACAGCTCAAGCACATGAATCCAGTGATGTTTTGCTCAAAAATTGCTTTTTATCGAAAACTTCTTGCAGAACACACTGCTAGTAACTCCTGCACCCAGCACAGGGGTTGGTTGTTAAATGGTGATGCTCCTTTCCAAGGGATATTCAGCTTTCAGCTAAGGCTTCCAGCAACCCCAAACCAACCAAAACCTTCCCAAAACTCTGTATTTACTTCTTGAGCTCATCTGAACACCTCAGGATTTGGGTGTTTTTTGGGGCTTGGGTTTTTTTGACACCTGTCTCTATTGGCAAATGAGATGGCTGAAGTGGAGAGTAATCCAGTCTTTACCCAGCTTCAAAAATAAAATTCTTAAAAAGCCTCATGCTCTGAAATTCACTTCACTGCTTTTTAAATTCTTTTATATTATAAAAACAGGTGCTTTTTCCTGGAAACATAAAATTTTTCACCACTCCCTTGGCACACCTGAGCTAGATTTAAGCCTCAGAAGTAACACCAGGAAAGAGAAAGCTGCAAAAAATCGTGGATTTCCTGCAGACCCAACAGCAATGCAACAGCTGCAGGAAACAACCCAGTCCCCAACCACCCCCCCAGTTACACCCAGTGTCCAAACTGGAACTAATTCCTCTGCTCAGCTTCAGCACAAGGAAGCCACATTGCAATATCCTTCTGCCCTGGGATGAAGATAAATTAAGACCTAAGTGTTGCTAAAGCCCCATTTGATGCTGCATCCTAAAAAAGAATTAATTTGCAAATGGATTTCTAACGACTTTAACAAGGCTGCAGCTCTGACAGGGCCAGATGTGATGCTCTGCAACCCCTCCAGCCTCTTTTTCCACACATTTAAGAGCTGCAATGTCACAGTCCAGCCCTGGAGAAGTTTGGGCCACAGTTCTACGAGCTTTGTGCTTAATGAGGGGCAACTAATTAAAGTTGGGAAGTGATGACTCCGTCAGGAGACCCTGCACCAAGTCTGTCCCAGGGTTTTTTGGGAAGTGAGCATCCCTGGCCGTCTGGTCACTCATCCCAGCAAGGTCACACCTGCAGTAATTAAAGATTTGGGCTCGTGGGGTTGCACCAGCCTGGCACCATCAAGGCTCTCCACTGAAACAATCCCCAAAAATATCCTGAATTATTCTGCTCTTAAAACCTTCTGAAACACAGAGGGCTGAAAGCTTGGAGGGATGCAAGCCCCAAACCCCAGAGGATGAGGATGCTGCAGAACCAAGGAGGAAGATCCAGCCTGGCTGGGTGCCAGGTGAGGAGGAGCCCCAAAAGGACAGGGTGGAAATGAGCCAGAGCAATCAAGGCAGGGAATGCAGAGCTGGTGGCACCCGGCGCTGGGTAATGGAGCTCTGCAGCAGCAGCTGGCAGCACTGTGCTGAAAAATCCACAGTTTCACCCCAAATCAGATGCTGAAACACCAGGAGCAACCCCAAAAATGCTGGGAGTAATCCCAAGCCCCAACCAGGATGGCCCCAAATATAAAATACCCAGCAAAATAATAAAATAGGCCCCTAAATTCGTCAAATCTCCTCCCCCACAATGAGAAAAATATCCCAAAATAGAATAAAACACCTCCAAATAAATTAGAAATTAAAATTAAGAGATACTTCAAATAAATTAAGGAATACAGAAAAAATAAAATGCTTCAAAAAAACCCCCAAAACACTCCCAAAATATTACATTCCCAAAATCACAGAATGCTCAAAATAAGTAACAAAATATCTCAAAATAGCATAAAACACCTCCAAATAAATGAAAAAATAACATTAGGAAATACCCCCAAATAAATTATGGAATACAGAAAAAATAAAATCCTTCCAAAAAGTAACAAAGTACTCCCAAAATCTTACACTCCAAAAATCAGAGAATGCTCCAAATAAGTAACAAAATATCCCAAAATAGAATAAAACACCTCCAAATAAATAAAAAAATGGAAATTAAGAAATACCCCCAAATAAATTATGGAATGCAGAAAAAATAAAATGCTTCAAAAAAGTAACAAATTCCCAAAATATTCTATTCCAAAATCACAGAATGCTCCAAATAAGTAATAAAATACCCCAAAATAGAATAAAACGCCTCCAAATAAATAAAAAAATGGAAATTAAGAAATACCCCCAAATAAATTATGGAATGCAGAAAAAATAAAATGCTTCAAAAAAGTAACAAAGTACTCCCAAAATATTCCATTCAAAAAATCAGAGAATGTTCAAAATAAGTAACAAAATCCCCCCAAAATAATAAAACAGCCAAAGTAAATTGTAAAATAACCCCAAGTAAATAACAAAGCCCACAAATAACCAACAAACTACATCTCAAAACCAATAAATAATCAAACAAATTGAATAATTATTGAAATATCCCCCCAAAAAGGTCAAACAGCCCAAGTCTCTGCCCCAGCCCTCTGCAGCAAACACAACTCTCGTTTGAAAGCCACTCACATTTCTTTGCTTTGCCCCAGAGCAGAAGCTGAAACCCAGCTTCCAACCCTGCCCAAGCTGCCCCCGCTGCCCCCAGTTTGCCAACCCCAATTTTAGGGTTTTTTTCTGCTTTCTAAACCCCCAAAGAATTAAATCAAACCTGAGGTGGCCCCATCAGAAGACCCCCCCCCAATTTTGTAATCACCAATTTCAGACAGCTGCAGAAGGTGCCTAAAAATGCCTTGACATCAAATATTCTGAGGGTTTCTATTTGTCATGATATTAATAATGGGAATTTTGGGGGTTTAATTGCAACCTGAGGTAAGAGTGCATAAATGTTATATTAGGAGTTTATACTAGAAACTCTGTTCTATAGGATTGTATGTATAGGATTTCCTGATTTACCATTCAAAGCTTGTGAGGGATAAGGAGAGCTGTTAGGAGGTGGAAAAGCTATGGAGAAAATGGATTTTTGGGATTGGGGATTGATAAACAGAGGGTATTTTGATGTGTGAACTATTTATCCACAGCCAGGAAAAGGCCAGGAAAAACCCACACAGAGTGCTGGAAGGGCCTGGAGGTCAGGGAGGGCCTTAAAAAGAAACATTTTGCAGTTTTTAAATGAATTTTCTCTCCTTTTATCTCTTAGGGGAGTAAGGGTGAGCAGCTCGTGGCTGGGAGAGGCAATTTCCCATGGCTCCTGCAGTTCAATATTTCCAACAATATATTTACATTGAGACATCCTCGTTCCTAGGGCCAAATTTATTATTTTCCTTTCTAAATTTATTATTTTCCTTTTTAATTTTTTTTCTCACGGGGCACAGGCAGTTTTTGGGGGAGGCACTGGATGTGTGCAAGGCAGAGCTGCAGAAACCTGGGATGCAATGCTCAGTGAAGGATGCAGTGCCAGTCAAGAGCTGTTCAGAGGCATTTTAAATTTTAAAAAAAAGGGATTTTCCCTGAGATAATACAAGATTAGCTCCCCTGGTTTGGTGGGCAAATCCATATTTCAGTGCTTTAACACCCAGAAGAGTTGGAGTTGTAGCATGATGAATATGCAAAGAGCAGCGTCCGAGATAAAGATAATTGGACCATTTTAAAAAAAAATTATATATATATTTTTTTTTTTACATTTTTATATATTATCTAGAAAATATTTATATTTTTATTATATAGTTATACAGTTATATAGATATATATTTATATGTTTATATTTATATATATATATTAAAAGAACATTTATATTCCCATACATATAGAAAGGATATTAGGAGGCAGAAAGAGGACAGGTAGAAAAAAGATATGTATATATTGAATTAATATCTTGGATCTATATACCTTATATTTCCAATGGATATCGTAATAAATTTATATAATAGTGTGGCTATAAGGATATAATATATGCAGTGCATTCATGCAATATTTCCAGTGGGATATAATGTAATATATCCAATATATTCCAGGTATATCCAATCTATTCCATGTATATTTAATGTATATTCAATATATTCAATGTATAATCAATATATTAAATTTGATTAAATTTATATTCAGTATATTAAATGTATATACATACACACACACACACACACATATATATATACATATATATATATATCGTGTGTGTGTCTCTGTGTGTGTGCATAAAAAATTCAAAATACTCATCCAACATAACCCAGGAAATGGGTATAATGTAATATATCCAATACATTCAATGTATGTTATAGGTCTGTATCTATATCTATCTCCCATATAAACATATATCTATATATATATCTCCCATATATATATCCAATGTGTTTGTATGTATATATACATTATATGCACTGTATATTATAGATCTGTAGCTATATCTATCTCCCATATAAATATATAAATATATATCCTATATATATCTCCCATATATATATATATCCTATGTGTTTGTATGTAAATATATTATTCAAAATAATCATCCAACATAACCCAGTAAATGGATATAATGTAATATATCCAATATATTCAATGTATATTATAGGTCTGTAACTATATCTATCTCCCATATAAACATATAAATGTATAAATATATACATATATATATATATCCTATCTATATCTCCTATATATATATATATGTGTGTGTGTGTGTGTGTGTATATATATATATGTATATCTCCCATGTGTTTGTATGTATATACATATTATTCAAAATAATCATCCAACATAACCCAATAGAAGGATATAATGCAATATATCCAACACACTCAATGGGTATTCAACATATATATTTATATATAATATCCACTATGATGGATCCAATGGCTGGATACAGTGGAATAGAGGTACTAGAAACTGTATATTTCACATATATAAATATAAATATACATATACGTATATATATGTTAATATAGATAGATATAGATGATATATAGATGACATAGATATAGATATATATAGATATAGACATAGATATATAGATATAGATGATAGATAGATATAGATATAGATGATATAGATATAGATATAAATGATATAGATCTAGATCTAGATCTAGATAGATGTAGATATGACTTCCATAAGCATTAACCCTTTCTGCTGGTGCTTTTCATTTCTTTGTCAAACTCTCACAAGCCCCAGCTTTTATTGAGTTTTTGGCTCTCTCTCCTCCCGCCCCCTGGTGAAAATCAGCATTTCCTGGGATCCCATTAAAGCTGTTCCCTCCATTTTTGGTGCACCGTGCAGCCAAACCCAGCTGTTCTGGAAATGCAGCAGGGGGACACTGCAGAAATCAGAGTGCCCATTCTGAGCTGCTTTTCCAAATCTCCTCCAGCTACACCAGCACCTGCTAACTGGGGGGTGGCTCTGGCTCTCAGGGAATTCTGCTTTCCTGAAGGGCTTTCCCGGGTCCCAGCTGGATTTCCCTTTGCCACCAAGCCCCACTCCCACATCTGTGCCAGGATGCTCCAGCCCTGAGCACCATCCAATGGCCAGCGGTTTAAATCTGCTTTTCAAAATAAAAAATCCCCCAAAACCCCAAAAATAAAGGTCTTGGGGGAATTGATTTTTGTTTAATATTTTTAAAAAATTCATTTCCCTGAGCTGTGACTCCACATGGTACCATGATGGATCCCAGGTCCATCCCAGCACCTGAAACACATCTACATCCCACAAAAGAAGGGAAAAGGAAGAGAAAGGATGGGGAAAAAAGGGGAGAAATTTCAAAATCAAAAGGTTTTAGAAATAAAAATAACACTCCAACAATATCTGCTTGAGGAACACAGTGAGACTCCGAAATCCAACCAAAACCCCCAAAAGCTTTGACTCCACCCCTGCCTGTGGGGCCAATTTCTGGTAGCAGAAATGGATATTTTATAGCAATAAATAGATTATATTGAGAACATATATAGCTCGATCTATAGTATTTCTAATTCATGTTATTATAAATAATATATACTACCTAATAAATAGCGAGGTAATAATAAATACATAATAAATAGCAAGGTAATAATTCCTTATTATATCAAGCCTTATATAGCAATCTAATACCTATTCTATAATCAGTATATCACTATATATCAAGTATTATAAATAAATATATCAATGTGAATAGATCCCAATCAACTCCTGCGAGTCAGGATTATGCCATGTAGTTATTTAATTATTTATCAATATTTGTGAGTAACTCATTACAGGTTATATATCAATGTTATGTAGCAAACATTTCTATACTAATATTTATGGCAATGAATAGAATTTATCAGTATATACACAGCAAAAAAAAAAAAAAGAAAAAAGAAAAAAGAAGGAAGCTTTTTGCAAATTAGAAGCAATTTAGATAAAAAACCATTTTTAAAAATTGTAACAGAATATTTTGGGAAAAACCCACTTCACACCTGAGCAAGGCCACGAACACCCAGCACCCAAACCCCCCTGCAAGCCCAGCACCCCGGGGCGAGCCACCCCAATCAGATAAAAGAACTTGTTTAAATCTCTTCGTTTTTAATCTTTTTGGGGGTTTTTTTTGTTGTTTTTTTTTTTGCCCACAGAGCTGGAGCTGGGAATCCATTAGCCTTTAATGAAGTGAAACCCTCATCTTGCCGGAGCCACCTCATTTAGCGCAATTGTTTCGCAGCCATTACGGAAAGACAATTACAAGGAAGCGGCGAGAGTAATTGGAAATGCTGGCAGGAGTTGGGCGAAATGATAATAAATAAAAATATTCCCCCTAATAAGCTTGCCAGGAGGGGGGTGGGCTGGAGAAAATCAACATAATTAGAACTGAACCTCGGTGAGGAAAAACAGACAGCGGGGTGGCGAGCGCTCGGCGTGGAGGAGCGGGGGGAAAGTGGAGAAAACTTTGGGTTTTTACTCAAAAACCAGCAGGGAAAAGATCTCCCCCCACCTGTAAGCAGCTATCAGGAAGGAAAGAAATGGGTGGAATGGGAGATGATGGCCACAGGGATGCCTGTGGTGCTCCTCCATCACCTGGTCCAGGCTGGAATTAAAGGCAAAAAAAAGCTCCAAGGTGAAATGGGTTTTTGCTCACAGGACATCATCAAGGAGCATCACTGGGTAACAGGAACTTCCCCTCATCAGATGGGGGGGAAATACAATTATTTTTGTAAAATACAATTATTTTTGTAAAATACAAATATTTTTGTAAAATGCAGTTACTTTTGTGACACCTGCACTATTTACATTAAGAGCAGAAGGCATTAAGGACCTGGATTTGGGGGAAAAGGGATCAATCACACTCAAAACCCAACACAAGTAGCTGGAATTAAAACCAAAAAAAGCTTAAAAGCCAAATTAAAGCCAATAAAACCCAAAGAAAAAGCTCCAAAATGAAATGTTTTTTTGCTCACAGGATGTCATGGAGGAGCATCACTGGGTAACAGGAATTTCTCCTCATCAGATGGGGGAGAAATACAATTATTTTTGTAAAATACAAACATTTTTGCAAAATACAATTATTTTTGTTAATTACATTAAGACCAGAATGCATTAAGGACATGGATTTGGGGGAAAAGGGATCAATCACACTCCAAACCCAACACAAGTAGCTGGAATTAAAACCAAAAACAACCTCCCAAGTGAAATGGTTTTTTGCTCACAGGACGTCATCAAGGAGCTTCATTGGGTAACCAGAATTCCTCCTTATCAGATGGGCGGAAAATACAAATATTTTTGTAAAATACAATTATTTTGGTAAAATACAGTTACTTTTGTGAAACTTGCATTATTTACATTAAGAGCAGAAAGCATTAAGGACCTGGATTTGGGGGCAAAGAGATAAATCACACTCAAAACCCAACACAAGTAGCTGGAATTAAAGCCAAAAAAAGCTTAAAAGCCAAATTAAAGCCAAATTAAAGCCAAAAACAACCTCCAAAGTGAAATGGTTTTTTGCTCACAGGACATCATCAAGGAGCATCACTGGGTAACAGGAACTTCCCCTCATCAGATGGGGGGAAATACAATTATTTTTGTAAAATGCAATTACTTTTGTAAAACCTGCATTATTTACATTAGGAGCAGAAAGCATTAAGGACCTGGATTTGGGGGCAAAGGATCAATCACACTCCAAACCCACCACAAGCAGCTGTTGGTGGGTTCCTTCTCTGCTCCTAAAATCCTTTCTCTTTCCACCAAATAATCCCTGTCCCCTGCAAAACCCTCCACACTCTGTTCCCACTCTCATCCCAACCCAATGAGGCTTTAGCAGCTCCTCCAAAACAGTTTGCAGAAAAAAAAAAACCAAAAAACCAACATTAAAATTGGGGGTTTGCACCCAAAAAAGCCATTGAAGGGAAGATTTGCAGAAAAAGGGTCATTCAAGGAGGAAATAGTACCCAAAAAAGTCCTTAAAATAGGGGCAGGACACTCAAAAATGTGTTTTTAGCAGTTCTCAGCAAGAAAAGAAGTCCTTAAAGCAGAATTGCAGAAATCAGGTCCTTCCCACGGGGGTTTGAACTAAAGGTTGTCCCAAAGGGGTTTTTACCCCAAAAAAACTCCCTCAAAAAAGGGTTTGCACCAGAAAATAACCTTTAAAATAGAGGGTTTGAATCAGAACCAGTCCTTGCCCCATGAAATGTCCTTTCAATGGGTGTCTGCACAAAAAAGTCCCTTAAACAGCAGCTTTGCACCAAAACCACTTCCCATAGACAAAAGGGACTTTCAGCCAGGTGGGGCAGCTCAAAATGCCTCAGGCCAGGGGGCTTTGCACAAAACCTTCCCAGGACCCCTCCCCTCTGCAACATCTGCTACAAAATCCTGCTCCAAAGGGTTGGGATGGATCCCCAGCCCAGCACTGAAAGGGCTTTCCCAAATCTAGAAAAATTCTGCAAGGGGAATTCTATTTCTCCTTAGAATTTCTGCTCTACTCAAACTGCTGGGGCAGGTGGGAAAAGCCAAAAATGCTGGGAGCAATCCCAAACCCTGACCAGGATGGCCCCAAATATAAAATACCCAGCAAAAGAATAAAACAGGACCCCAAATTCGTAAAATGTCATCCTCCATGATAAAAATATCCCAAAATAGAATAAAACACCTCCAAATAAATTTTAAAAAAATAAAATTTGATTTTAAAAAGACCCCAGATAGATTATGGAATAGAGAAAAAATTAAATGGTTCAAAAAAAACCAAAAATACCCCCAAAATAATACAATACCCCAAATAAATAAAAAAATCCCCAAAATAATAAATACTCCAAATAAATAACAAAATACCCCCCAAAATAATAAATACAAAAGAAATAACAAAATACCCCCAAAATAATAAAATACTCAAAAGAAGTAACAAAATACTCCCAAAATAATAAAATGCTCCAAATAAATTACAAAATACTCCCAAAATAATAAAATGCTCCAAATAAATTACAAAATACCCCCAAAATAATAAAATGCTCCAAATAAATAACAAAATACCCCCAAAATAATAAAATAGCCAAAGTAAATGAGAAAATATCCCTAAGTAAATAACAAAAAAACCCAAATAAACAACAAACTACCTCTCAAAAATATTAAATTACTCCCCCAAATAATAAAATACATTGAACAGTTATTAAAATATCCCTCCAAAAAGGTCAAACAGCCCAAATCTCTGCCCCAGCCCCCTGGAGCAAAGGCAACTTTCATTTAAAAACCACACACAATTTTTTCCTTGCCAGTTCCCAACTCCGTTCAGATCATTATCACAGAATGGGAGCAGAGATAAAACATTTTTATTTTCTTTTCTCTCCCTTCCAGTGGGGTTTTGGAGCAGAGCATCCCCCACTCCCAGCTCTCATGGAAGTCAGCTCATGTTGGGAGTTAATGTTTCGTTAATCCATAGGCTTTTTTTGTTAATTTATTTTACTTTATTTTACTTTTCCATATTTCTCCTCAGTCACCAATTACTTTGCTCCCAAAGGGATTATTACAACTCTCCCTGTGACTTTTTTAGCCTTGGTGCCTTCCAGAAGCCACAGGTGATGCTCATGCCACAATAACGTGTTATTAAATAATATTAAATTCTTTTAAATGATGGTAAATTCTTTCAAATACATTAAATGTTACTGAATAGCATAAAATATGACCAGATCTTATTAAATATTCTGCAAAGCCACGTGCACAAATATTGAGGAGCTGTGAAATGCCACCACCACCGAGCTGGGATGCTGCAGGTACCAGCAGGTGAGTCCTGCTGGGAGGACAGTGGGCAAAGCTCTGGAAAACTGGGGGGAAATTGGGCTATTTTGGGGCTTTTTAGGCTAAAAAACCAAAATACTCCTGGAGGAGGAGTAGTGGAGTGTGGTGAGAGGGTGTAGGAGGAAAAGAGGGAGATGGAGCTGTGGGAGGAGTGTGCAAGGAGCGAGCACAGAGCGTGCACACCATGCCTCAGGCTTGAGCTTTTCTGTTTTCTGAGCCTCAACTGGACAGTGCCCAGCTCTGGACAATTCCCAACTCTGGACAATTCCCAAATCTGGACAATTCCCAGATCTGGACAATTCCCAAATCTGGACAATTCCCAATCTGGACAATTCCAAATCTCGACAATTCCCAAATCTGGACAATTCCCAAATATGGACAATTCCCAGATCTGGACAATTCCAAATCTGACAATTCCCAGCTCTGGACAATTCCCAAATATGGACAATTCCCAAATCTGGACAACTCCCAAATCTGGACAATTCCCAGCTCTGGACAATTCCCAACTCTGGACAATTCCCAGCTCTGGACAATTCCCAACTCTGGACAATGCCCAGCTCTGGACAATTCCCAACTCTGGACAATGCCCACCTCTGGACAATTCCCAGCTCTGGACAATGCCCAGCTCTGGACAATTCCCAACTCTGGACAATTCCCAACTCTGGACACCCACTCTGCCCCAGCTCTGGACAATTCCCACCGGACAATCCCACTGGACAATTCCCACCCGCTCTGGACAATTCCCACTCTGGACATGCCCAGTCTGGCCCCAACCTCTCCTCACAGAGTGTTTGTCAGTTCCCTTCTCAGCCAAAATAACCCTGCCCGGGCTGGAACCCAAGGACACCCAACAGCCTCAGGACCCAAAAATTATAAATAAAATGAACGGGGGAGGAGCAAACTGGGGATGGGACTTCATTGCCTGAACTGAAATTGGAGAATGAACCCCTGCTATGGAAATGGACCAAACTGAAATAAAATCAATATCTTATATTTAAATATACAGTTATAAATATGTCATATATATAACTATGTATTTATAACATATAATATGTATTATATATATTAATTATTATCTACATGTTTAACTATATATTAAAATAGTATATAGATATTTAATATATATTTTATATTATTAAATAATACAGTATTCCATTACAGATATAATAATTATATATACATATATATTATATGTATAAATATATATAATTGTATAATACTAATGTGTAATTATATATACAATTATATTATGTCTTATATATACAATATATAATAATATATGTGTTATATATACAATATACAATATATATATTATATATATAATTATATGTATACATATATATAATTATATATACAATTATATTATGGATTATATATACAATAAATAATTTTATATATGTATTTTACAATGTACAACACATATATATATTATATGTATATATAAATTTATAGATTCATATAAATAATTAGATCTAATACTATTCTATACATTTATAGAATTATATTATATTATATAGTATGATATTATACATTCTATATTATATATGTTATGTTATTTTATTATTTTATACATTTATTTTTCTATATAATATATAGACACACTATATAATTGTTATCTATTTATTTATATATTTATAATATTATTTTGTTATATAAAAAAAAATACAGAAATAACAGAGCTTACCCTATACCTAATAGTACTGTATACCTATAACAGAGGTATCTATATTCGATACAGTCTATGTTATATTTTGTATTTTATCTTTTATAGTCTATGTTGTCGATTACCATCATTCTCATGCACATTAAATATATTCTAAAGCTATATTAGATATTTTATATATATTATGATCTACAATATCTCATACATTTATGATATCATATATCACAGATATTTTATACTACATTGTATATGGTATAACTACATGGATGATTTGTAATTTATGGAAAACCCATGGTTCAGCCCCTATTTTATATAAAATATATGGATTTTAAATCCCAACCCTCAGTTCAGCCCCTACAGCCACCCTGTAAAAAAATCCCAAACCTGAAGGATCACTTCCCATTGGAGAGAAAAGTGGAATAAAACATCTGGGATGGAATAGAACATCTGGGATGGAATAGAACACCTGGGATGGAATAAAACACCTGGGATGTAATAGAACATCTGGGATGGAATAGAACATCTGGGATGGAATAGACACGGGACCGAATAGAACATGGATGGAATAGAAAAACACCTGGGATTGCATAGAACACGGGGCTGGGAATAGAACACCTGCGGATAGAAAGAACAACCTGGGGGATGGAATAGAAACACCGGCTTGGAGATAACACCGGGAGGAATAGAACACCTGGGATGGAATAGAACACCTGGGATGGAATAGAACACCTGGGATGGAATAGAACACCTGGGATGGAATAAAACACCTGGGATAGAATAGAACATCTGGGATGGAATAGAACATCTGGGATGGAATAGAACACCTGGGATTGGATAGAACACCTGGGATGGATATAACACCTCAGATGGAATAGAACATCTGGGATGGAATAAAACACCTGGGATGGAATAGAACACCTGGGATGGAACAGATCTCCTTTCTGGATCTCCAGTGAGATCTACGGAGCAATAGCGGGACTGGGGAATTTGGGAATATCTCATTGACAAGGATCTGTTCCAGTCCATTCCACTCTATTCAGTCCAAGGTGAGTTTGCTCCAAGGTGCCCATGGAGGCTGGCAGAAACCCGAACCTTGAGGAGAAAACCCAACACCTCGACACAGAGATGCACACCTTGGGGGTGAATGGGATCTCCCAGAACTGGCAAGGATTTCCCTCCTCAATTTCCTGAATTCATTTCCCTGATTCTGCAGGATTCTGCTGTACTGGCATTGCAGCTCTTTGGAGAAAATCCAATTTATTCTTCAACAAATCCACTTTTGCTGCAACACCACAAGACACCAAAGATGATTTTGAGGCCACTTTAGATCCTCAAAAGCCTTTTCCTGCTAAACCATCCCAGGTAAGCCAAACCCTCTGGAATTTGGTCCTTGCACCAGAAATCCATCGATTCTTTGATGCCCGATGTGTGACCACAAAGGGGTTGCAGGGAGCAACTCCTCTAAATTTTTTGGGTGGGGGGGTGGGTGGAAAATCCTTTTCAGGGTTGCAAGAATGAATTAATTTGCCAAAGCAGCGTTTGCATCCCGCATTCCCAGCGGGAATTTCACAGTAGCCAAGTGGAAAGGTTTGTTTAGCCGGGAGCGGCGCTGCCTTCACAAACATTTCCCCTTATCCAGCAGGGAGAACCTCACCAACCGAAAGGAGATTTAATTAGTGAAAATCTCGTTAGGCAAACGAAATTATCCGTAAGACAATCCCGCTCTGGACAGGGGGGTGATTAACCAGAGCCATTAATGGAGAGGCTGCTCCGGGATGGGGGGGCCGGGGGGACACCAGGGCCCCGCCCCCACCCCCTCCGTGCCCGCCGAAAAGCCCTTGAGCATCTCATCAGCTCACCTTGATTGCATCATGCAAATTGCAATTAGCTTTTCGTTCCATCACCCCAGAAAACAGAGGAAAAAAAAAAAAAGGTATTTTGGAGGTGCGGGCGCAGCAACCCCCGAAATTTGTGGGTGGTACCCAGGGGATGCTGTGCCTGCATCCCACAGTGGAGCACTGAGAGATGCAAAAGGCATTTTTACAGGTACTGTGGGAGATTTTGTCATGATTTCCAGCTCTTACAGGAAGGGTTTTTACCCTAAAGCTGTGGGTGTTTTCTCACTGGTCACTGGGGGCCACCAAACCCTCCTGGGGGCCACCAAACCCTGCCAGGGCCACCAAACCCTGCTGGGGGCCACCAAACACTCTGGGGAGCCACCAAACCCTCCTGGGGGCTACTAAATCCTGCCAGGGTCACCAGACCTTGCCAGGGCCACCAAACCCTCCTGGGGGCTACTAAATCCTGCCAGGGCCACCAAACCCTGCCAGGGCCACCAAACCCTGCTGGGGTCACCAGACCTTGCCAGGGCCACCAACCCCCAGGTGCCAGGACACCGAGGGCACTGTCCAGGCAGCTCAGGGAAGGCTGCTCGGGCTGGGCTGCTCCAGGACTCACCAGGACTGACCCAGAGCTGAGGGCACGAGGATGGGAAGGACCCCGTGTGCTTTATCCTCCCCCTTCAGCAGGAGGCCACAGAGACACCTGCAAAAATCATCCACTCAGGAGCCTTCCCTCGGGCAGGAAGTCCTGCAGGGTGCCTTAAAAACGAGGAGGAAAAAGCCAAAACCTCATAAAACCTGTGCCCAGCAAACACTCAAGGGTTTTATATCTGTAATTACATTTCTATAGCTCTGGTTCAAGGGGAATCCCTGGGGACCTCACCCCATCCAGCTCCAAGTCTGAGCATCCCTAAAATGGTGATTCCCACCCCCATCAGCACCCAAGTCTGGAAGAAGGACACAATATTGCCACCACATAAAAACCTGGGAAATTTGGGAGTTTTTAGATGCAGAGGGGAGATGAGCTCACTGAAACCACCCAGGGATGGAGCGAGGAGAGGGAGCAGGGGGTGGGGGATGCTGAAGGAATGACCCACCTGATGTCACACAGGTAACCAAGAAACACCAACCAAATCCCAGCTGCCAAGGCCCAGTGTATCCATTCCCCATATTTTACATTCCCAAATATGTTCCTCCACTACATTCTCCAATACACCATATTTATATAAATAGAGATGTATAAACACTGTATTTCCCAATATATATACAGGGAATATGATCAAATTTTCTTCAATATATACAATATTTCCAAATATTTTCTATTCCTAAAGATATTCCCCATCATATATTTTATATTCCCCTATACATAAATAAATACAAATACCAATACAAATATAAATATAAATATAAATATAAATATAAATATAAATATAAATATAAATATAAATATAAATATAAATATAAATATAATATAAATATAGATGATAATATACATATAGATAAATAGATAGATAGACAGATAGATAGATAGATAGATAGATAGATATAGAATATTATTTGCACTGCCCTCAACTTAAAATGGATTCAGAGGCTGAAATTAACACAATTCTTTGAATTTTTTTGCAATATCCATAATTTTTTTTCTGCATCTTGGGCTCATTTTATTGTTGGCCAACTTCTGCCACAAATTTGCTGTGAGTTTTGAGCAAAACCCACTTGATTTTTGTCAGGCAAAAGGAGTTTATCCTTTAAGGATCTTTACCAGATCCCACTCTCAGGACACCAAAAAACACCCTGAAAAATGTGGTTTTATTTAAAATCTGGTTTCATCTGAAAGTCAGATTTTACTGAGAAGTTGTTTTTAAAGAAAACTCTTGATGGGCAGCAGGTTTGGATGGGAAAAACTTGGGAATCAGATGTGCTAAAATGCATTTTGGGATGAGATGGGAGTGACCAGCCCAGCACAGGGTGCTGGACACTCGTGGGGGTTTGGGGAATTTCCATCAAAAAGTGACAAGGGGTCTGGAATTTGGGAGCTCTGCACAGACCTTTGGGGGGGGCGTTAATTGAGGTGCCCTTTGCTAATTGGGGTGCTCCACTGGGACCTTGGCTGATGGGGGTGCCCCACAAGCCCCTTTGCTAATTAGGGCCTGGCTGGAGTCTAATTTGGGTGCCCTGCACCCTTGATGGCTGGGGTACCAGCTCAGTCTCTGCTAATTAGGGTGCCACGTCAGGGGCTTTGCTAATTAGGGTGCTCTGTGAGGAGCTCTGCTGATTTGGGCTCTCTGATGAGGTCATTAATTAGGGAACCCTGCAGGGACCTCGGCTCACCCCCACACCCCAAGAGTTCCTTGGCTAATTCGGGTCCCATGCCACCACCTGTGCCATGCAGGTGCCACTCCAGGCTCTCTGCTAATGAGAAGGCCCTGCCACCACCTTTCCTGATTTGGGTGCCTGGTTGGCACCTTTATGTTTTGTGCCCCACGAGCATCTTTGCCAACCAGGGTGCCCTGTAAGGGTCTGTGCCAGGCAGTGCCACCCCATGGCCATGCCACCCTTGGGTGCCCTGCTGAACTCCTTCCCCCAGGTGCCCTGAAGGGGTCTCAGGTGCCTGGGGCACTGAGCACTGAGTGATACAAAAGCCATTTTTAAAGTGATTTGAAGAGATTTTGTTATTATTTCCAGTTTACAGGAGGTTTTTTTACCCTAAAGCTGTGGGTGTTTTCACACTTGGCTCTCCAGGTGACACTAAAAGGACAGAGGTGACACCGCTCCTGCCTCACTCTGGGACGCTCTGTGGGCAGCCCAGCCTGGGCAGGACGTGGCTGCACCCATCCCTCAGCCACAGGGATGGCTCTGCATCCCAAAATCCTGCCAGGAGCAGGTTCAGGACATGGTCTGCACTCATCCCTCAGCTACAGCTGCATCCCAAAATCCTGCCAGGAGCAGGTTCAGGACGTGTGTGCATCCATCCCACAGCTACAGCAATGGATTTCCATCCCAAAATCCTGCCAGGAGCAGGCTCAGGACGTGGCTGCCTCCATCCCTCACCTTCAGGAGCAGCTCTAGACCCCCAAACCCTGCCAGGAGCAGGTGATGCCCACCCCTGCAGGGATGGGGCAGCTCCTGGGATGCCCCAGTGCCATCAGAGCATCCCAAAATCCCATCTGCAGCCCCCAGGCCGCACTAATGGCTCCTATTTTGCTAATTGTACAAACCTAATGGGGGAAGGAGCTGCCAGGGGAAAAAAAACAGGGTAATGGCCATCAGGCCAGCAATAAAGCAAAATTAATGGGCTGTGGGAAGAAATCATGGCCACTTAATCCAGCTTTGGAACTCGAAGGAGCCGGGAACGCCAGAGGGGGTTGCTGTGTCCGAGGTCACTGCCGGCCCTGCAGGACAGGGAGGGAGGGGACAGCAAAGAGCAGGAGCAGCTCCCAGGGCAGCAGGGGGGGAACTCCCCTGGGACAAGGCAGAGATGGACAGGAATGCTGCTGGAAAGCACCGGGATGGGGCTCCACCTTCAGCTGGGGACAGCTCCTTTTTATTTATTTTTTTTCCCAATTTTCCTTTTTTCCTTTTTCTTTTTTCCAATTTTCTCTTCTAATATTTTTCTATTTTTTTTAGTTTAATTTTCTTTTACCAATTTTCTTTTTCTATTTCCTTTTTCTATTATTTTCCCCATTTTCCGTTTTGCTTTTAATCCATTTTTTTCTTTTCTCCAATTTTGCTTTTTTGCTTTTAATACATTTTTTCTTTTCTCCAATTTTGCTTTATTGCTTCTTTTTAATCAATTTTTAAAATTTTCCCTTTCCTTTTTCCCCACTTTTTCTTTTTCATTTTTACCAAGTTTCTTTTTTCTTTTTACTTCTATTTTCCTTTTTTCCCCTTTTTTGTTTTTCATTACCATTTTTCCTCCTTTACTTCCTTTTTTTAACCAATTTTCTTTTTATTTCCCATAGAGAAAGGAGAACAATTTCCCCACCAAAAAGCAGAAAAAAACCCACTCAAACCCACTCAAACCCACTCCCAAGAAAGGGTTGCTGGTGCAGGACAGCACCCAGGGATTCCCAATCCCTATTTTCACTCTCTCCCATCCAACTTTTCCCCCAGTCCTGCTTCATCCCAATAAAAATTTAATTACTTTGTGATTTTTGCTTGCCCTGGAACAAAAATCCAGTGCACAAATATCCCTGTTCCTAAAGGGATGGAGATAAGACTCATCCCAAACTTTCCTTTTGGACTAAAAAAAAATTAAACCAAACTAAAACAAAACAAAAAAGACCAAAAAACTCCAAAAACATTACAAAAAACTTTTGTTTGCCCCATAAATTTGGGTAGGAGTAAAGCTCTTCATTCCAGGAAAACTGGGATTGGAAATGGATGTGGAGGATTTCTGTGGAGTTGTGCAAATACAGATGGGAGTGGGCATCACCAACACTTGGAAAAATTCAAATTATCTGCAATTTCCAATCAAACTGCCCTGCCCAGGAGCCAAAACAAATCCAGTAAAATCCCAGTAAAACCCAGTGGTTTTTATTAATGCCCCAAACCAGCCTGGGAGTGAAAGCCCAGCTGCTCTGCCAGCACCCCCCAGCTCCTGTCTGGGATGGCTCCCTCCAACCACCCCAACCCCACTGGAGCCTGGGGAGCTTCTTCCCACGGGAAAAATCCCAACTTTACTTTCCTGAAAATGCCCAGGGGGAATAATTTTGTTCAAAATGCTCCTGTTGTTAGGGCTGGGGAGAATGGGAATGATGGATCATCCCAGGCTAGAGCAGGGATGCTCCAGCTCCCTGTGAGCAGGGATACAGGGATCAGGGATCATCCTGGACTGGAGCAGGGATGCTCAGGGATGCTCCAGCTCCCTGTGAGCAAGGATACAGGATCAGGGATCATCCTGGACTGGAGCAGGGATGCCAAAGGATGCTTCAGCTCCCTGTGCATACAATGAGAAAGGACACAGGGATTATCCCACACTGGACCAGGGATCCTCCAGCCCCTGTGAGCAGGGATACAGGGATTAGGAATCATCCAAGGCTGGACCAGGGATGCTCAGGGATGCTTCAGCTCCCTGTGAGCAGGGATCCAGGGATCAGGGATCTTCCAAGGCTGGAGCAGGGATGCTCAAGGATACTCCAGCTCCCTGTGCACAGGGCACCAAGCAATGACACAGGATCATCCCAGACTGGAGCAGGGATGTTCCAGCTGTGAACAAGGATGCAGGGTTATCCCAGGCTGGAGCAGGGATGTTCCAGCTGTGAACAAGGATGCAGGGTTATCCCAGGCTGGAGCAGGGATGTTCCAGCTCCCTGTGAACAAGGACGCAGGGTTATCCCAGACTGGAGCAGGGATGTTCCAGCTGTGAACAAGGATGCAGGGTTATCCCAGGCTGGAGCAGGGATGTTCCAGCTCCCTGTGAACAAGGATGCAGGGTTATCCCAGACTGGAGCAGGGATGTTCCAGCTCCCTGTGAACAAGGATGCAGGGTTATCCCAGGCTGGAGCAGGGATGTTCCAGCCCCCTACACACAGGGAGCAGATCAGGCACCCAATACAGATTTCCTCCATTCCCATACTTTTCCCACAAGGATTCAAGCTGTTCACGTGGAAAACCAAGGCAGGGCTGCAGGCAGGAGTTGTTTTGATGGGCTGACAGCGAAGGGAGGAGCGAGCCCAAGTAAATAAAGGCGGGATGGCAGCGAGGGAGGCGCTGCCCGAGGCTGCCGGGGCTCAGGTTGCAGGATCCAGCGGGAGTGCGGGGAACGCAGCTATTCTGGGATTGGGGATATCATTTCACCACAATCCTCCTCATGTGACAGACCCAGCATCCCTAAAATAAACGGGGACTACACCCCGTCTTAAAGGGAATGGAGATAGAAACGGGGAATGGAACAACAGGCACCCAAAGTGGTGGTGATGATTTGCCTTGTTTTATTCATAGGAAGGAGAATAAATAAATAAATGCACACCAGGGGCAAAAACACTTCGGATTTCAGCAAATATTTGGAAATCTTGTTAATTAATGGTACAGTGGACACAAAGATGCAGCTGAGATCCAGAGCCTGGGATCACAGAGGGATTTGGTGGATGTTTATTTTGTATTTGGGGAGTTTTCCCGTGGACATTAAAAACAAATAAATAAGAACTTTGCACTTGCTCCCTGCCAGCGACGTGCTCAGGGTTCCTTACCCAGAGCAGCAGAAAGATGGGATGCTCCTTGTGCCAAAATAGCAAAACAATTTGGAAGAAATTTGTTATTCACTGATTTTTTTTCCCTACTGTGCAATGAGTTGAACGGGGATTTTTGCTGTTTGGGGCCAAAAATCTCAGATTTAGGATTATCCCCACTCTCACAGCCATGTCACTGCTTAATTTTACTGTACATTAAAAGAACTTTATATTAGAAATATTTATATTCATTGTATTTTTATTATTATATATGGTATATACATATAAATATTATATCTATTATATATATTAAATATGGATTATATCTATAATGTGTTTATTATATTGTATATATTATACTATACTACATCATAA
>NC_066337.1:0-50402 GCF_022539315.1 Serinus canaria | reverse complement strand
TTTTCTGCTGCTCTCAGGGACAAAGCGAGTTCTGTGAGGCAAGGTGGTGAATGGAGAGTGAAGGCGGGTAGTCTGTCACTCTGTCCTGTTCCAAGATTCTGTGGACTTTCACCTTTCTCAAACAGAGGATGATCTTCTTAAAAGAAGGAATGGTATATGGGAGAGAAAGAGAGGGGGAAAAGAAAAGGGTAATAGAGAGAGGAGCCCTCCAGAGTCAGAGATCAACCTTCATGAAGGTAATGATCAATACTCAATTTATTTCAAATCTGAGAGTACATTTATATGGTAATACAGGGTTCTGAAATGAGAGAATGCATAAAACTAGTTACAAAGTATTATATATAAAGACAAAAGAGCTAACATATCTTTGGTCACGTAGCATAGCTTCACAAAACTGTTAGCAGAATGTTCTGCCCCATATCTTCTCTTCACATCCTTAGAACATCGTCCTTCACATCCCTTTTCCTGGGGTACATCTTGGTAAAACTTCTTTATATTGTTTGCCCAAGGGCAGCATGTCTCTGCTATCAGGCATGAATGCAGGGTTGTGCAGCTTGCTTCTATCCAGTGTCTGCTAAAAATGCTCTCTACATCATCTCTCTCCTATGTTTCCCTTAAAACCATCTGCTGAGAGCAGATGGATCCACCACAGTCCACCAAATGTCCATCCCCTTCTTAAGGTCTCAGCCCCACATTTGTACCCAAGGTCACAAGGTTAATTTCACCAACCCAACAGGATTTTCTCCAACATAGAACTTCCATGTCTCACAGAGGGGCTTTCAGATAACACAAAGATGCTACAGGACAGGTCTGCATCCTGGATTGAAGCTCCCACTTGGACTGAAATCTCAGGGAGACCTCCAAGTTCCCTAATGATGGCATTGGATGAAGAGAGATGTAGCTCCTTTCCTGGCTGCACTGACAGCATTGCCCAGAGCCAGGCACTGGGGACAGAGTCACCCTGAGCCAGCTGTGCCCCCTGCCAGAGCCCTCAGGGCCAGGCAGCTGCTCCCAGCCCTGTGCTCTGCAGAGGGAATTGGGCCCGGGGCTGCAGAGCTGCCCCACAGCTCTGCTGCAGCTCTGTCTGCACAGGAGGGGCTGCACGCCTTGGAGCCCTGGCCCTGGGGGCAGAGGCTTGGCTGGGGGGACAGGAGGGAGGGGGCTTGTTCAGAGGGAGGGGCTGCACTGGAGGAGAGCCTATGGAGATCTCTAAACTCTCCCTGCCACAGCATTTCTGCTTCTGTTTTCTCTTATTGCCTGATCTCTCTGCTTCCTGGAGATTTTCCTCCTGGAGGTGTTTCCGTGTGCCTGATCTCTCCCTGCCAGCATTCACAGACCTCAAATCTCTGTGCGCTTTCCTTGGCCCTACAGAACCCTGCCTATTTGCAGGGCACTGGCTGGGACAGGTTCTGTTTGCAACTTGGAAAAATGACAGTTCAGACTAAGGCTGATGGGTCCAGCAAAGGAGATGCTGGTGCTGCCCATGGACAGTGGAATGGCTGAAAGCACTTTAGGAAACTCCTGTTTACAGAGCACTCAAAACTACAATTCATGTCTCTCAGATGCTTGTCAAAATTAATAATTTTATAATAATTTGTTATTTCCATTGCACGAGAGAAGGAAGTTGGAAACAATCTTGGGAAATTTCCTTGCCTTTATAAAAATTTTTATCTGGGAAATATTCTGGAAGTGAGCTGAAGCTCTCAACTTGTCCTCCTCTACACCTGAGATATTCTGATTTGTACTTACAGAATCCATAGTCAGTGGGATGTTCCAGCTTCCAGAGATCACACCAGGAGCTGAGGTCCCTGCAGCCAGAGGTTCCTGTACCAAGGGCTGGCAGTGATTCTCCCCCGTCACTTCTCAGCATCTTCCTAGCTCTGTCTGATTGAAGCTCTCTGTGCCTCTGTGCTGTGCTCAAGGTGGCTGCAGGCAGTGCCCCAGCTCTGCCAAGAGCTGCCTCTGTGCCAGGAACCCAGCCCAGCTCAGCAGCATGGACTCACCAAGGGGCTTAATGACAGAGCTTTCCAGCATGACCTTGCCAGCTGAACATGGAGAGTTCTACATTGAGGTCTGAGACTCCTGATGGAGTCCACCAAGGACATTTGGGGAATGTGCAAGATTTCCCATAGGATGTCTAAGAAAGGAGTCCAGGAAGTGAAAGGATGGAGGATCAAGGCCATTTGCTGAGGAAAAGGCATGAGAAAACAGAGAAAAATAAGGATGAGAGGAGATAATGTTTGAACAGGGTTTATACTGAGAGGAATGACAGATTTGTCTTTACAAACAAGCTGTGGGTCTGTTGGCAGATAAAATTAGCACTGAGAGATAAAAGAAACAATGGGAAGGATTCCACTGATTGATGAATGGAAAAAGATATTTGCTTTTACAAATAAACTGTAGGTTTGCTGATAAATGAAATTGGACATTGAAAGATGAAAGAAACAATGGGGAAAACCCATAAATTCAATAAGAATTAAAAATTAAAAGGGAGGGTTATACATTACATGGAAACGTCAGTATCGTGTATCAGGAAGTCTGAACCTCTCAAGTACCTCAGCCAATGGGGAAAGAGAGAAGGGAAATGCGGGTGGGAAATTAGGATAAAAAGGAAGCTGCATCCTCCAAAAATTGGAGAGACCCTAGGGGAATGCCCCATGGCCTCTCCCTTTATTGGAATAAAGTAAAAGGACTCCTCTGTCTCTTTTTTGGACATAAACCTCTGATGTTTGTGGATTCATTTTTCCTGACAACAGTGTTTGCTGGCCAGGACACTGCTTTGGCAGTGCCTATCAGCGGATCCCCATAGCCTGTGGCATTTTCCTAAACCCTCCATTGCCAAGAACTTTCTGAGACAAGACAACTCTCTCTGCACTGGGTACAGAGGGATGTCCAAATTCCAGATACTGGAGTGAGGACCACAAATCATCAGGTCTTGTGTCCTTTGGGGGCCCAGGCACTGGTGAGACTGGTGTGTGTGCACAAAGCACTGGTGTGCACAGTGGTGTGTGGGGGGCTGGGTGTAACCACCAGGGAACATCAAACCAGAGCAACCATTTGCAAGCAGCAAATGCCTGGGAGCCACTGTGTGAGATCAGCTCCTGCAGGGATCCACATGGTCTAGGTGTCTCTGCAGCTCTGCATGTCATTCTGCCATGGCAGAGCACAAAACCAGCCCATCCCTGTGTCCCTTTCTCCACTGACAGTGTTTTGGGTTGGCCTGGAAACCACCCATGGTCCCTCCCAGGAGGAGTTCCTGTGCATTTCCCCCCCGCCATGGCTCTGCCCTTCCTGATCCAGCAGTTCTGGGGCAGCAGAGCTGGGGCAATGCGAGGACAGAGCTGACTCTGACAGGGACCATGAAGTTACTGCCAGGAAGTGACAGCAAGGACACTTTGTAAAGGGGAAATTGAGATATGGTGACTTTGTTGTATTTAGGAAGTGAAAGCTTTGCTGGAGCATGTGAGAAAGATGAAATACAAGGGTTGTTGGGTGAAACAGAAGGTGTTCAGCCTGGAGATGAGGAAGGATTTTTCCCCAGTGACAAGGCTGGTGCAGAGCAGGGTCCCCATAAGCCTGGATGGGCTCCCTGTGTGCCAGCACTGTTTGGGTTGTGTAAGAGAGGTACCCCCAGAATCAGAGCCCAGGAGAGGTCTCTCCCTCCTGCCTCACTCCTTCATCTCCCTTATGACAGAATTCCTGTTGTGTGGATTCTCTGATGTGCTGGGTGACCTTGTCGGTGATGGAGAGAGATGGGGAGACTGACTTGGTGAGCAGAATCCAATTTTATTGTGGGATGCAAACACTTATGTATATTTCAGGGAGACTAGTAACGTGTACTACAATGATTAGGTTAAAATCACATACAAAAACTTAAGCAAATACAACATCTCTTGCTTGCAGAGTTTAATGGGATTTTCTTTTTGCTGTAAACCCATTTGATTGAATCTTCTTGCAATCTAGGTCTAATTTTCAAAGTTCTGTTTGCTTTTGCCAAGGCATCCTGTTATCAAATCTCTTATGTTAACCAGGTCCAAAGTCCATCATCTGTCTTGTGTCCCCCAACATTCCAACATGACCTCACAACACCTTCCTGGTGAGAATGTCTGCTGAGGGCCAGCCAGGCTGCAGTGGCAGTGACCTCACAGCCGTCACCATTGCAGCCTTGTCCCTGACCTGACTCTCCCCTTTCCTCTGTCTCTGGCTTGTCTCTGCTGGGATGAGCAGTTGTGTGATTAATATCTTGTCCCCAGGTTATGCGGCCCAACCAGGCTCCTTTAGCAGAAGTGGTGTCACAATCAACATGTGAACACTGAAAGAAGAAGAGCAAATGGGAAGTTAGAGCAGGATGTGGTTGGAAAGGGGTTGTGTGGATGTAGGGAAGCCCTTTCCAGTGGCCATTGTGGGACAAAACTAGTTGGATAAAAACAGATCTGCCCTCAGCAGGTTGGGAATAAATTTGATCTGAGCATTTGCTGTATTAGGGACAGAGCCACTGGGCACAATGCTGTTTGGTCTGCTCATGTGGGTGTGGGAGCTCACCATGTACATATTCCTGTCTGTGCTTCTCTCAGGGATCTTTTTCAGAGCAGGGAGAGGGATCAGGATTGCTTTGTTGATGTACTGTGGGATATCAGTTTATGATGTGAGAACATCAAGGGCAGTGAGGGTCATTCGGGATGTGTATTTAGTGCTGCTTTCCTGCCCTTGCCTTAGGTGCTATCTCTGGGACTCCATTAATAATCATGCCCGGCCTGTGGGGGGAATGGGAGAGGATGATTTTCCCTTGCCTTTCACTCCCTTTTCCTCCTTCAGGCCTGTTTCAATGGCTTTTGAGAAGTTTTAATTCCCTTTGGGTGTTAAGGAAAGCCTGTTCTTGTTGCTGAGTCTGCCAGCTCTCCCCAGTATGCTCCACACCATGTTTAGAGTCAGAACAGAGGTTTCTAGGAAGGTCATTCAGAGATCTGTCCCAAGAGTGGATAGTCATGAGTGGCGTGGAATGTGGGAGCAAATGGCCCAGTATTTGGAGGACTCCTCTCCTTCAGTGGTTTAGAAGTTCACCCCTGAACAGCTACAGGACCCTTTTAAAGTGATAAAATATGTGAAGGAAGAATACTGCAGCAGCTCCAGAGAGGTACAAAGTGATGGAACATGAAGGGCCCTGGCTACTCTTTCCAGGACACTGCTGGTCACTGGACAGCACCCTCAGGGGGAGGAGGATGAAAGCACAGCAACAGGCAGTGTGGGCACTCCTGAACCTGGGGAACAGCCCCTGCTGGGAGCAGTTGCTGCTGTACAGAAGAAATCCAGGACCAAATCAGCACCAATCTCTTAGTGAGGGAGGAAGAGGAAGCAGGGTCCTCACAACAGGAGGAAAAGTTAGGACCAAAGACAATCACCTGATCCTTGTCCTCAGGTGAGCTGTGAGATGTGTGAAAAGATTTCAGCTGCCAGCTGGGAGAGCTCCTGGTGACCCTGCTGCTCTCTGCTGGGATATCGAGACTCCAGTGTGGAACTGGATGGTAGTGAAGCCAAGCAACTGCGATCCCTGTCTCGGGATTTGGGCATTGACCAGGTGTAAGGACCTGATAATAAGAAAAATGCCTCAAAAATTGCTTTGTCATTGTGTCTGCTTATCGTAATGCCTTTGAACACCTGAAGACTATGTTCCCCATGTCTCCTTTGTCCCCAATTCTGTGACCCCCCAACATTCTCTAAGTCCCCACTTCATGTCCCCCATCCCCCACAACCCCCATGTCTCTCATCCCATTTCCCCATATATCCCCCATATTCCCCATTCCATGTCCCCATCCTGTGGCCTCATTCTATGTCCCATCTTCCCTGTCCCTCCTGCCCCCCATCCCACATCCCCCCCTTCCATGTCCTCCATCCCCCATCCCCCATATCCCTCCTGTGCCCATTCCATGTGTTCCATCTCACATCCCCCACATCCCCCATCCAATGTCCTCAATTCCACGTTCCATCACAGTGGTCCCACACCCTCCATGTCCCCCATTCCATATTCCATCCCTCCTCCCTGTCCAAGCCCTGTATCCCCAGCCCTGTTCCCACAGTGTCATCACAATGTCACAGAGGCCCCACCAAAGTCACAGTGCCATCAGCAGCATCACCAAGCATCCTGAGGGACACAGCGGGAGCTAGTCTGGTGGTGGGACATCCTAGGCACCACATCCAGATCCTACATTCTGATCCCAAATCCTGAGGGAGTGCAGAATGAGCTCCCACCCTCCTACTGCCAGAAGGACTAAGGTGGAACTCTGGGGGAGGACAGAAGTGGCTTCAGCCACCACCTCTGAAGGTACCAGCAGCCCCTGGACCCCCGGAAATGTCAGGACCTGTCAGGATCCTGACTCAGTTCTACTCAATTCCCAGAGTGGAAGAAAATCTGGGATGCAGTGGCTGACTTCATCCTGGAACACCTCCTGCTACGGAACAAGGTCACCCCAATTCCCCTGTCATGTTCCCTCCTGGGGGTTGAGGTCACCTCTGATTCATGCCAAAATCCCAAAATTCCTCTTCCAGAGGGTTCAGATCCCAAAATTCAGATCCTCTTAGAGGGGGATGCAGATCCCAAAATCCCAGACTTCAACTTCAAAATCCAAAAAATTCTACTTCTGGGGGAAAGCAGATCCCAAAATCCCCAAAATTCCGGTTGCAGGGGGTGCGGATCCCAACCCTTGGTGCCCTGCATGTGGTGCCCTGGCGGGCGCAGGTTGGTGACACAGAGGTGACAACACGGAGGCCGATTTTTTGCCTGGCCAGGAATTTGGTCCAGAGCCACAATTTGATGGATGACTGGGAATTCTCTCCTGGTAGGACCATGGGGATTCTGAGGTGGACACGGATGGAAGGGAAGGGTTGAGGGACGGGGTGGAAAATGAGGAGTTGAAAGATGTGTGAAGAAGCCAAAAAGATGTGAGGAGAACCTAAAGCCCCATGAGAAGAACCCAAAAATCACAAGGAGCCCCCAAAAATCTGGGAGGAGAACCAAAAATACATTAAAGACCCCAAAAAAGCACATGACAAGAACTTTCTCCTCAAAAAAGGGAAACCCATAAACCTATGGGAAAACCCCAAAAAAGAATGAGAAGAACCCATAAAACAATGAGAAGACCCTAAACGACCCTGAGGAGACCCACAAAAACAAAAGGATACTCCAGAAAACCATGAGAAGACCTGAAAATACTTTACAGAGACCTCATAAAAGCATGTGACAAGACCCCAAAAAACCATGAGACCTGAAAAAAACATAGGAAGACCCCAAAATGACAAGGAGATCCCATAAAACAATGAGGAAACCCCCCCAAAGGACAGGGATACCTTATAAGACCATGAGAAGATCTAATAAAAAAATCTCATGAGAAGACACCCAAAAAACACAGGAAGACCCCAAAACACACAAAAAGAACCCAAAAAATCATGAGAAGAACCCCTAAAACCCATGAGGAGACCCCCAAAATCTTGTGGAGACCCCAAAAATGCATGGTAAGACCACAAAAAAACAAAAACCAAAAAAAAAAAAAAAAAAAAAAAAAAGAAAAAAGAGAGAGAGAGAACCCCCCTCAAAATCACGAGGAAATCCTAAAAAAACACATGAAGACCCAAAAAGCACAAGTAGACCCCAAAATACCATCAGGTGACTCTGACACACATGTGAACACCTGAAAAAACAGAAGACCCCAAAAGGCATGAGGACACCTCCAAAAAAGCATATAAATAAAGGAGGACCCCAAAAATCAATGAGGAGACACCCAAAAGTACAGGGACACTCCATAAAACCATGAGAAGCCCCCAAAACATATGAGAAGACCCTACAAAATTAAGAGAGGACCAAAAAACCATGAGATGACGCCACAGAAACATGAGAAAACCTCAAAAACCTATGAGAAATACCCCCCCCAAAAAACATGAGAAGGCTCCAAAACCCCTAAGGAGCCACCCAAAAAGCCTCAAAAAATCATGTAGGCACTCAAAAAAAACCATGAGAAAATCCCATAAAACTACAAGATGACACCAAAATCCACAAGGAGACAAAAAAAAAAACAAAAACCAAACTATCCACAAGACCTCAAATCACCCTGAGAAGACCCCAAAACACCATAACAAATTTCAAAAAACCATGAGAGGACCCCAATAACCACAAGGAGACCCCATAAAACCTTGAGAATCCCCCCCCCCGACCTGCCAAGGATACCCTAAATCCCCCCATTTTCCATGCCCTCCCAGGGAACCTGGATCCACTCCAGACTTTTGCAGTGGCAGCAGTGCTGGGACTGCCTCGGCGCAAGGTGGAGGGTGCCCTCCAGGCCACCATGTCCCTCCTGTCACGGTGCTTGGGGATGGGTGAGGACGTGGCCCTGGTCCTGAGAGATATTGGAGTCCTTCTGGTAGAGAGGCGTAAGGTCCAGATGAGGTTCTACCACAGCTTCCTGGAGGCAGTGTCTGGGAAGAAGAACTTGGAAAAGGGGATCTTCAAGGTGAGGGGGTTGAGGGGATGGAGGCAGGGGAGTGGGGTGATCCTTTAAAATTACTTCATCCATGGGGAGAAGGTCCCAGCATCTTTGGTCTCCTTCAATGTTGAGTTCCTCATTCACATTGAGGAGCTTCCACCATCTTTGGGATCTCTGAGTCCCTTAGTCATGTTTGAGATCTTTGGGGTTCTCTCTGGCCTCCTACAATGCTGCCTTCCTCATCTTTGAGGTCTTCTATCACTGACCTTCTCATCAATGATAGGAAGCTCTGGCCATCTTGGCGCTCCTCTAACGCCAAGCTTCTCATCCATGAGAAGGTCCCACTATCTTTGGAGTCTTCTAACGTTGAGTTCCTCATCCCCATGAAGAAAATCCATCCTTGTTCTCTTCCACTGCAGATCCAGGAGGTCCTGGACACGGTGGTGCCTCAGGGAATCCCCGTGGCTGCTCTGACCTCATTTGGCTCTGTCATCATCTTCCCTGAGTGCGTGCAGGGGCAATCCAAGGGCTCTGGGATGGGACTGGAACAGGGTCCTACCCACTCCAGGATTCCTTGGATTTAGAGGGCCTGGAATTCTGCCTTGGGAGGGTCTGGGGGATGGTGAATTTTGGGAAAAGGTGGGGGATTGCAAGGAAATGGGGAATTTGGGGGAAATATGGTGGGTTTGGGGGAATGTAAGGAGGATTTGGAGAAAACCATAGTGGAATTTAGAAAATGGGGTAAATTTGGAGGAAAAGAAGGGATTTGGGGAAAAAAGATGGATTGGGGAAAGTCATGGTGGGTTTGGGAAAATGCAGTGGATTGTGGAAAAAAACCCAGGTGAATTCAGGAAAATGTGGTAGAATTGGGAAAAACACATATTTGGGAAAAACCAGGGTAGATTTAGGGAAACAGTGGATTTGGGGAAAACCAAACTATATTAAGGAAAATGTGTTTGATTTGGAGAAGAATAAAAGGTGGATTTGGGAAAAATATGATGAATTTGGAAAAACTATGGTGGATTTGATGATAATGCAGTATTTGGGAAAAAATATGGTGGATTTGGGGAAAACCAAGGTGAATTTTGGGAAGATGCAGTGGATTTTGGGGAAAACTATGGTGGATTTCTGAAAAATGTGGTGGATTTGGGGGAAAATGGATTTTGGGGAAAATGGTGGATTTGGGAAAAATGGTGTGGATTTGGGGAAAACTATGGTGGATTTTGAAAAAACAAGGCGGATTAAAGAATATGTGGTGAATTAAGGGGGAAATATTGTCGATTTGGGGAAAACTCTGGTGATTTCAGGGTGGTTCTGGGGTGATCATGGTATTTCCCATCCAGGTTTGAGAGGGAAATGGTCCAGGCACCAATTCCAAGGGCACTGCTGCTCCAGAGCCTCCAGAGCCTCCCCAAGGAGATCCCATGTCCCAGGGGGGAATTGGGGCCACATATCAGGAAAGAAGGGAAAGACAGGAAGATAGGGAGAGACAGAAAAGGTAAACATTTTTTAAAATGGGGTAAAATGCAAAGAAATGGGGAAAAAAGAAAAAAGGTGGAATAGGAAAAAAACTGAGAAAGTGGGAATTAATTGGGAAAATAAAGAAATATGGGGAAAGGAAAGAAATATGGAAAAAATCAAGGAAAGGTGAAAAATAGCAAAAAGTGAGGGAAATGGGAATTTTTGGGAATAATAAAGAAAAAAATTGAGGAAAATCAAGGAAAGGGGGCAAATAGCAAAAAATAGGGAAATGAAAACTAATTGGGATAATAAAGAAAGTAAGTGGAGGGAAAGGAAAGAAACTGGAGGAAAACCAAAGAAAAGAGGGAAAACAGCAAAAAAAAAAAAAAGGGAAATGGGAATTTTTGGGGATAATACAGCAAATAAATAGTAGAAAGAAAAGAAATTGGGGAAAATTAAGGAACATGGGGGAAAATGGGGTAAAGGGCAAAGTGGGAATGAGAGTGAAAAGGCAAAGAAATGGGGTAAAAGCAAAGAAATTGATAAAAAATAGGAAAGGAGAGGGGGGAGAGAAAAGGAATGGCAAAAGAAGAGAGAAATATGGGAGAAAAAGGAAGATATGTGGGGTAAAAAAGGGGAAGAAATGTGGGGGAAAAGAGAAGAAATGGGACAAGTGATGTGACCTCTGACTTGACTTCTCCTTCTCAGTTCCAGAGGCAGCTTCTGGAATGTCAGGAGCAGAGGAACAACCTGAGGAAGACATTCCAGAAAACCAGAAAACCCAGGAGAGGAAGGAGAAGGAGAGGAAGTCAGGAACAGAGTTGGGGGAGAAGGAGAAAAAGTCAAGAAAGTCGGAAACCAAACTGGGAAAAAAGAAGTCAGAAACTGAACTGGACAGGAAGAAAAAATTGGGAAAGTCAGAAACTGAACTGTGGAGGAAGGAAAAGTTGGGAAAGACAGAATCTGAATTGGAGAAAAAGAAGTCAGAAACTGAATTGGGGTGGAAGGAGAAATCAGGAATGTCAGAAACTGAATTGGGAAAAAAGAAGTTGGAAAAGTCTGAATCCAAAGGGATGAAGGAAAAGCCGGAAAAGTCAGAAAAGTCGGAAAAGTCAAAAAAGTCAGAAAAGCTGGAGAAGTCAGAAAAATCAGAAAAGTTGAAAAGGTCAGAAAAGTCAGAAAAATCAGAAAAGTTGAAAAGGTCGGAAAAGTCAGAAAAATCAGAAAAGTTGAAAAGGGTGGAAAAGTCAGAAAAGTCAGAAAAGTCAAAAAAGTCAGAAAAGTCAGAAAAGTCAGAAAAGTCAGAAACCGAAGGGAGGAAGAAGAAGTTGGAAAAGTCCTCAGACAGGTGAGGCTGTAGGTTCAGAGACAAGATGGTGTCTTCCAGCTCAGGATGACCTTTCTTATTGGATCCTTCCAGGGATCATCGCGAGATTCCAAAAGCCAGACAGCGCCGGGACCACTCTGGGCATCGGCACCAGATGTGCACAGCAAAAACTCCATGCTCCAGAGGAGGAAGAGGAGACGGAGACAGGGAAGAGGTGAAGAAGAAGGAGAAATCGAAACAGATCCATCTTCAGGATCCCTGGAGCTTCCAAACACCAGTGATTTCAGTGCTGTCGGCATCCAGCTCTGGCTCCAGCATTCCTGAGGATCCTGACCCCAAGGAGCCCCTGCCCAGCCCTGTGAGGCTGAAGACAATGAGGGCAAGCAACGAGAACTTCTGGCCAGTGCTGGACACATCTCTGGAGTAGCTGGGAATCTCTGGGAACCTCCAGGAATTTCCAGGAACCATCAATAAATGCCTCTGGTTGGGGGGTGGGTGGACGAATAACTAGGAGGAGCTTTCTTCCCTCACTCAGGTTTTGCCTTTTTTTGCCCCAAATCCCATTGGTTCAACACAAAATTCCAACAGATCCAAGTTCAAATCCCAATGGATCCAATGCCAAATCTTATCTGTCCCAATCCTGTCTTTGGGGGTGGCTCATGGTGATGGGGTATCCGATGGTCATTTGAGCCTCCTGCAGCTAGCTTGAAGGATATCACCAGAGGTGTGAGCATGGCCAGGACCCTGCTGGAGTGGAGCCAAGGCTGCCCCTTCCATTCAGGATCAAGGAGTGGCAGTGCGGGTGGCAGAGTGAGCATGGCTGCCCAGGGTATTGCTGCCCTGAGGTTTTCAGCACTGCCACCAAAGTCTCCCTGCTCCCCTGCTCCCCACTCTCTGCTGCCTGGGAGCTTGGAACCAGCTTGTGCAGTGCTGCCTGGGGCTGGGGCCATCCCCACCAGTTCCCGTCTGCGCCATCACTGACTGGGAAGGCCCCACCCCAGTACCAGAGTGCCCCCTGCTGGCTACAAGACAGCACCTGCCCAGCTGCGCCTGGGCCACCAGTGCCTCCTGTGGGGTGTGGCCAGAACTACACCCAAGGGGGAAGGGGAGCCTGACAGGTAGGGAACTCCTGGGAATCTGTTCTGTTTTGTATGTGTGTATATATATATATACATATACATATATAGATATACATACATACATACATATATATATATATATATATATATATATATTAAAAAATTGTTATTCCTTTTCCCATATTTTTGCAATTACCAAGTGATAATTGAGAATGGGGGGGAGGGGGTCATCTTTCCATTCTAGGAAAGTTGCCATCTTCCTGGCCAGACACCTATTTTTTAAACCACGACATTAATCTACCCAGTGACCTCACACAGCACCCCTGTGTGAGGTAAGAAGCCCTGTGCACCATTCTGTGATGTCACAATGCACCCTGTGATGTTACACAACCCCTCTGTGATGCCACACCTTTCTCTATGATGTTAAAGTCTGTTCTGTGATGTCATGCAGGTGCCCTGTGATGTCATGCAGACATTCTTTTAGGTCACAGCTCACTCTGTGAGGACACAGCTCACTTTATGATGTCATATAGCTGCCCAGGGATATCACAGTCCACTCTGTGATGTCACACAGCCCCTTCATGTTGTCACAGCCCTTCTGTGATTTGACAGCCCTCTCCCTTGGACAATCCCTGCTGTCACCTTTTGGGTGGGAAGTAGGGGTGGCCTCCAGGTGCATTTTAGCCCCCTGTGCCTGCAGTCCCCAGTGCCTGAAGGTGTCCAGCAGCTCCCACAGGCTGCAGAACCTGTGTACCACCCATGATAGCCATAAGTGTCCACCCTCACCCTGGCATACCTGACAACACTTGGAAACCCAGTAGGAGTGTGGCTGTGGAGCAGCAGCAGGAACCCCCTGGGTTCCCCCAGAATGCCCCCAGCTCTCTGGCACCTGGCTGTCTGTCTTGGGTAGGGTGATGAGCCAGTTCTCCAAGGGGCCGCCCTCCTGGCTTGCATGCAGCAGCCTGCTCAGTGCTGATGTCAGTGATACTGGGGATGTTGCACGAGTGCTGGTGCCTCTGTGGGAACACTGCTAGGGTAGCACTGCTGCTACCCACGTCCCCACGCCATGGGACCCCCACTGCAGCCACCACCAGCAGCACCTTGGAGCTGCTGCAGCTCCAGGACATCCCACTCTCTCCAGTGGGGATGGCAATGTCCACACTGGATCCTGGGCAGGGGATGCATGGACACTCCTCACTGCAGAGGTCCTGGAGCCACTTTAGGGCCAGCAGGACTGGAGCTTCAGGTGGGGCCTGTGTGTCCAGCAGCCCCTGAACTCCCACAGGGATTTGCTGGAGAGGAGGTGCTGACACAGGAGGAAGCAGTGCCACTGGATCTGGCCCTGCAGATGTACCGGTATGTGGGACTTGAAGCTGCAAGGACGGGAGGTATGGGTGGGTGGTGGTGTGTGCCCAGGGATGTTGAGTTGTCCCCAGGAATGTCAGGCTGTCCCTAGGGATGCCAGAATGTCTCCATGGGTGTCAGGCTCTCCCAACAGATGACAGGTTTTCCCCATGGATGCCAGGCTGTCCCCATAGGGGACACCCATGACAGCCATAGGTGTCACAATGTCCCCGAGGATGTCATGGTGTCAGTGGCTGCCACGCCATCCCAGAAATGTCAGGCTTTCCCTATGGGTGCCACACTGTTCTCATGGGTGCCAGGCTGTCCCCATGGGTGCCAGTCTATCCTGATAGATGTCAGGCTGTCCACACTGATGCCAGGTTGTCCCTATGGGTTCCAGGCTCACCTGACTGGCTCCTGGCCTGATAGGTGTCACGTTGCCCCCATGGGTATCACTCTGTCCCCTTGGGTTTCAAGTTGTCCTAGTGGGTGCCAGGCTGTCCCTATGGGTTTCATGCTGTCCCCATTGGTGCTAGACTGTCCTGATGGATGCTGTCACACTGTCCCCATGGGTTTCAGGCTGTCCCAGTTGGTGCCAGGCTGTCCCTATATCCCTACAGCTGCCAGGCTATCCTCAGCAATGTCCCATGGGTGCCACACTGTCCCCCAAGCCCTCAGCTCACCTGATGTGGCTGCAGATCTGTCCAGGGCTCTGCCGCTCCTCCTTGGCAATGTGCAGCCCAGCCAGGCTCAGCCCCTCCTCCTGTGTGAGAAGATTCAACCCCATGGCCACATGACCCTGAGGAAATTCTTGCGGGACTGGGCAGGGCACAAGGGTTTGGGGATGTCACGATCCGGTAGTACTAGTGGGGTCATGATGATTTGTTAACTGATCTCAGAGTGCAAAAACAACACAGAGGGGGTTTCAGTATTGATCAAACAAATACACCTTTTATTGAATGACCACAGCAGATGAGATAGAGGGATTAGAAAAGAGATAAAAGACAGAGAGAGAGAAAGGGGGTATAGCTACCAAACGCAGAGATGAAATCCTTGTGGTCCAGGTCAATAGAAATTCACCTAGTCATGTCAGGGAGAATATCAAAGTCCTGGTTAGCTCAGGGGTCTATTATAATCCTTCGCCAAGGCGGGGGGAACAGGTATTGAAGACAGGTACAGACAGTCCGTGTCCTAAGCAGTGAGCGAGACCACTGTTTTCTTGGTCCAGAGAACACACTTGGGCAAACATCTCACTTTGATCAGGCCAGCCCCCACCCCATGCTAGGATTATAGGGGTCTCAGTCCTTGGGAGGGTGCTTCAATCTCTGTCTGTCACGGTGGTCATGAAGAAGATGAAGGGTTTTCCATGGGGGACCACTGAAGTTCATTTGGACAAGAGATGGGGAAATTCATGGGCTATTGTCAAGAAGCAGATGCAAGCATAGAGAGCAAGACAGTCCTTTGCCAGGCCCTGCTAGAAGCAGTATACCATGGTGGCACTGTAGACACAGCTGCGAACAATCACTTGGCGAGCATCCACCTCAACCAGGCCAGAACTCCAGTCAGGGTCCTCAGTGTCCTGGTCTCTGTCCTTGCGATGGTCATGAGGCAAATGAGAGAAACTTCAGACTGTCTCTTACAGGGGGGTTCTCCCATCTGCTGCTGTGACAGGACACCTGAGGTACCCCAAGACCCCTGGCCCATGGTTTTATTTTCCTCATGTCCCAGTGGCCAGGTCAGTCACATCCTGTCTGAGGCTCTGGGTTCCTGCTGCTTTCCTGGCTCTGTCCCTGGGGCATATTTCCCCCAGGGGACAAAGTGACGCCTATCTGGACAACCTGGGGTGCCCTGTGCCCACTGTGGGATGGCCACGAGCAGCTCCAGGTGAGCCAGGTAAGAAGATCCATATACCCCAGGCACTGGTGGATGGTGGAGAGCCCTGTGCCAATGGCCAGGACCCTGAGCCAACTATTGACATTGAGAGCCCACAGCCAGGACCTACTGTTGAGAATGAGCAAAAAACCCCAATCCCAGAACAGGGACCCACAGGGTACAGATACTGCACAGTGTGCTGTATCAAGTTCCTGTGAGCCCAGAATATTTGAATTAGTGCAGCTATAGATCTGCACAAGAGAGCTTTTCATCCACTTTCTCTCTTTTCCTCCCTCTGGGCATGGAGGGAGCTCATGACGTCAGCATGTGACTTGTGTGTGCAAAGGGCAAATCTGGACAGAATTGGTTCAGGGACGGTTTGGGGATAGCTTGAGATCTGTTCTGGGCACAGAAGGTGTTTTCCATTGCTATGAAACTGTCTGCTGTGGAAAGTGGATTTAATGTATATCCAGAGGAGTGACTTTAGCATTTTATGGAGCTGTGCTTTCTCTTGGTTTTGTTTCCTGACTATAAATGAACAACTCTCTGTGTGTCGGGCAGCTGCTTCTTCAAGGAAAGCAGGTGGGAGTTGGAGCCAAGGAGCTGAAAGCTTCAGGTTCAGCTTGGGGGGAACTCAGATTTGCACAAGGCTGCTCTGAGTCCCAGGGGCTGGATGGGGGAAATAGTGGGGTGGGGGTAGGGACCAAATCTGATTGATTGTCAGACATAAAGAGTCTTGATTTTCACATTGCATTAGGAGGTGCTTGGGATCAATGTCAACTGGAGATTTCTGATACTAATCTATAAAAAGGAAAAGAAAGCTAAACAAGACAAAAAAAGTCCCTGCATTTTTTTAAAGATACAATATATTCGCTTTGAGTACACTTTGGAAATCTGTCTAATTCACCGCAAAAAAGTTGAAGACTTTAAACAAAATTATGCCCAGGGTCTTGTCTTGTTAGAATGATTTGAAATATTAATGACCATTTGTCAATGAATTCCTGAACTGAAGAGCTGAAGACTGAATAAGCCAGCTGAGAGTTAAAATTCATCAAAGAACCTCTAAGTTCTAAGGATCCACACTCACCAGAGTAGGAACGAATAGATTCCAGGGGTGTGGAGGCCCATGAGCCTACTGGGGAGAGGGGAACAGCAATGCCCTAGAAAAATGCGCCTTAGGCTCCAGGCATTCCTCACAGCTCAGGATGAGGAAGGAAGCTTCCCCCATGGTGCTCTGCAACACTATGTTATTTTGTCCCAGTTCTGTCCTTCCCATTGGCCCATCGGTCTTCCCTACCCCTTTTACCCTTATATGTTGATATTCTAGTAAGTTCTCCCTTCCCCGTTACCCCATTCATTTTTGTAACTCCACCTGTCCACCCTAGCATTCCTTATTACTTTCTGGTTTTTGTACCACCCCTGTGTCCTCATTCCATTGGCCCTGATGCTCTTCTCCATCCCATCTTTTCCTGTATTTATACCCTAGACCCGACTTTGTCTTTGGCCCCTGGACACTTTCAGGGTCACCAGAAATAAAGTATGTTGGAACTCCATCCCTGGACCGTCCCATTACTTCACTGCCAAGCTGCTGTGTGTGTGTGTGTGTGTGTGTCTGTGTGTGTGTGTGTGTGTGTGTGTGTGTGTTTGTGTGTGTGTGTGCTGGGGCTCTCATGGCTCCTACCTGTTGGAGCAAGACACTGTCAGGGAAGGTTGTGTCTAAGCCTTTTGAATTTCCTAGGACTCCAGAGGTAGAGTATCAAAGAAAAAGGCACAGGTAGTGAAAACAGAAAGTAACCTACCTGGTACAAGGTGAGTTCTGGGCAGCGGACTTTAGGGCAGGCTGGCAAAGAAGCCATATGCCAAACCCCAAAACCACAGACAATAAAAGAACTCTGAACCTTCTTAGGCATGGCAGGGTAGTGCTGGCTGTGGGTTTATATGGACTGCTCGTCAAACCCCTCTATGCTCTTATTGCCAATGAAAACAGAGATCTCCAGTAGACAAAAGAAGCCACACAGGCCTTTCACCAGCTAAAGAGTGCCCTCATGTCAGCTCCAGCCTTGAGAATTCCAGATGTAAGTAAACCATTCTTTCTATTTTCCCATGAAAAACAGAGAATTGCCTTGAGAACACTGGCTCAAGACCTAGTCCATACCGGAGGGCAGTTGCTTACTTCTCCAAGCAACTAAAGGCAACAGCCAAAGGATGGCCAGATTGCCTCAGAGCTGTAACAGCAGTCGTGCTGAACATTTAGGAGGCGCGCAAGTTTACCCTGGGACAGAAAATGACTGTGTTAGTGTTCCCACACAGTGTGCGCAGTACTGGAAGTAAAGGGTGGCTATTGGCTTTCACCACAGGGGTTCCTGAAATACCAAGCCATCATGGTAAAGCAAGATGGTGTAGAGATAGTGGTGACTAATATTGTCAACCCAGCTTCCTTTCTCAGTGGAAATCAAGGACAAGCAGTACACCATAATTGCCTGGAGACCATTGAAGCTACCTACTCCAGCCACCCAGATTTTAAGGACACTCCTCCGGATGATGCAGAGACCTGGTTCACTGACGGGAGTAGCTACGTTGCCAATGGAAAGCGACATGCAGAATACACAGTGACCACCTGCAGAGAAGTAATAGAATCCAGACCCTTACCAAAAGGCACCTCTGCACAGAAGGCCGAGATAATTGCCCTGACCTGTGCCCTAGAAATGGCAAAAGAAAAGAAGATAAGCATCTACGCAGACTCAAGGTATGCATTCAAAGTCATGCATGCACATGGAGCCATCTGGAAAGAGAGGGTACTGCTGATCTTACAGAGAAAGAACATGGACAAGAGATAATCCAGCTGTTGGAAGCAATTCAGCTGCCTGAAAAAGTAGCAATTATGCATATCAAGGCACACCAAAGAGTGAGCTCAGAATTGGAAGAAGGAAATGAGCTGGCGGATAAAGAGGCAAAAGAAGCAGCAGAAGGTGAGGTAACTATTGAAAGAGCCCTACTTCCAGATGGACAAATTTCCCTTGAAGGTAAGCCAGAATACAATAAGAGAGATAGAAAATTAATTGAAGATCAAAAAGAGATGTATAACCAAGAAAGGTGAGCTACCATTGAAAAGAAGCTGGTAATCCCTTCCCATTTATTGTGGTCACTAGTTAGGGAAGAACACCAGAAAGCACACTGGAGAATATATGCCCTATACACCTACTTGATTGAAAGAATAGTTGCTAAGAATTTATATGCCACTATTACTCAAGTGACTTGACAGTGTGATCTTTGCCTCCCGACTAACCCCAAAAATACCCCCAAGCCGGAACTCAGTCACATTGGGAGAGGCCATGGGCCTGGACAGCAGTGGCAAATTGACTTTTCAGAACTCCCAAGGAAAGGGGGGTATCAGTATTTATTAGTATTGACAGATACATTTTCAGAGCAGCTAGAAGCATTCCCCACCAGAACTGTCAAAGCTCGAGAAGTGACCAGGGTATTATTACAAAAAATAATACCACACTTTGGAGTTCCAGCCACAATATCCTCAGAGAGAAGATCACATTTCATTTCCAAAATAGCGCAAGGGATAAGTAGGCACCTGGGCATAGATTACGCAGCCCCAACCATGCAGCCAAGTGGAGAAAATTATTCATTTGATTAAGCAGCAGATTGTAAGACTCGAGCAGGAAGTTAATCTACCCTGGCCTCAAGCTCTTTCACTGGCACCATTGCGAATCCGAACTAAACCTCAGGCTGAAGAAAAGCTGAGTCCTTTTGAAATGCTTTATGGAAGACCATATAGAATACAAAAAGAATGTCCACCCACATTAGAGAGTAATGCTGGCCACCTACATGGTGGCTTTAAGCAAACAGCTCAGAAAAATTGGGAAACACGTGGCTGGCACTCGGAGCAGGGAGCTAGATAGACCAGTACGTAACATACAGCCTGGAGATTATGTATATATTAAGCCTCTTGCAGAAAAGACTTTAGAACCACAGTGAGAAAAACCATTCCAGATGCTTCTCACCACCTTCACCACAATCAAGATCAAAGAACAAAATGCCTGGATCTATCACTCTCAAGTGAAGAAGGCCCTAGAAGAAGAAGGGCCCTCAGAGTGACACAGAGAGACAATGAACTGAGACTAAAACTTACTCAGGCAAATTGAGTATATTGTGGCTGGTAGTAGTTTGTAATTTCATTTACAAAATTGTTTTTTATATAATTATGACTAGAGTCTTAGCATTAGAAAGTACCGCTATTCAAAGCAATGCTGAATAGCCTTGGTCCCAATCTTTTAATTAGTATACTAGATCCATGGGAGAATTTTCTGAAATAAAAGATTTAAACCTATCCACTGTATTAATTCACAGAAATCAGGTATATGAAAAGCAAGAATAGCAGGAACTAGAAGTGTAGATATAATTGGGTTATTAGAGTCAAGATTGGGAGTTTTAAATAGAATTGATTCAGAAATACTGTTAATAAACTGGCCACTGCAGTGAGTAGCCTAACAAAATTGAAGCAGCCTTTACAGTCATCTCTATTGGCATTAAAAATTAGCCAGTGGCAGATTTCAAAAGTACTGCCAAAGTGAGAAAAGGCCAGGGACCAAGACCACAAGTTAATAGTAGAAGCACTTAGTGCAGTTCAAGATAATGTGTCTTTAGCTTTCAGTTGTATACAAGCACAGTTATAGTTGCAGGCAACAGCAACCCTGATCATACGAGAAAGGAGTGAAAGTAATTTTCCAGCTGAAATTCGGAAAGCTGTCTAGGATAATGCAATTAGTTTTGAAAGGAAGTTTCAATCCTGGTAGACTATAGTAAATTTCACCTATGATCCTGCTTCTAATGTAGTCACTGCCTTTGTGCTTACTATATGTAATGCTAACGTTTACATTATCCACCCCATCATTGCACTAAGACTAAATAATGAAAAAACAGTGCTCTACCCTTCAGAAAATTGAGTGTGGGCATGAAATGTGAATGTGAATGAAAAGTGGCTAACAGTAAACTTAGAATCCCGCATTCCTAGAAAACAGCTGAGATTCATCTGTGAAAGCAATACTATTAATGCCCAAGATGTGTGTCTAGACACTGAACAGAGTATTTGCCACTTCAAAATTCATCCAATCACTGATCAGAAAACTGTGCTCGTATATACTAGTAAAAGTTGTGTGTGCCTGAGAACTGCCTGTGCTGCTGTAAAGATTAATAACAATAATGTTATTTTGTCTAGAAGAAATCATTCTAATTTTTGTATTTGTAATTTTCTTAAGACTATCTGGTGTGATTTTTCATACTTGGCCCCAGTGACATCCCACCAGTTAATTAAAACCAATTACACAATGTACCACAGACTATCACCTACTCCTATTAAGATAGATCTTGCATTAGTAAAACAATTAATTAAGCACCAAGACCTATTGGAGATCTTGAAAGAAAAGAGAAAGAAAACCTTAATAACTGTCCAACATAATACAAAAGCTACAAAGAATAAAACAAAACGTAGATCATCACTAGTAAAATGTCATCTTTGGGTAGTTACCAACTACAAATAGACTCTTTAATAAGTTGTGTCATCCCATTGTAATTTTGTTAATATTAGTTAGAATAAGTTTAAGATTATCCACTATCTTGCTAATTTAAAATGATAGAATACTACAGTGAGTAGCTACATTACCATCCCTATAAAATATACATGACAAAGCATTGAGAGACACTTATTGTCATAAGTCTGCATTAAGTAAAAGAATTTACTTATTTTCTAGGAAAGGGGGGACATGAGACAGAGTAGAAATTTTCCAGAGTAGAAATCCTTTTTGATTTAAGTGAAATGTACATCTTGAAGTTAAGTCTTGAGTTTGAAACCATAACTATTTAGTCTGACTGCCTGTCCTTGCAAAAACCTAAGCTCAGAGAAACTGCTTCAATGAAGGACAGAGATAAAGAAGAAGAGACAAGGAGATAGAGAGGGAGACACAGACTGCTGAAGGGAGCTGGTCAACCTGGCCTAGAAATTCTTTCTGACAAAACAACTAGCACTAAATGTCAGGCAAAGTTTGTAAAATGAATATATATGAACCTATTGTGAAATTGTGTGCACATGTATTTGGGGAGAGAGATAAAAAGGGACCTGAATGTGGTATTGTCCACAAGGGTCCCAGGATGGGGGAAGAGACGAGAAAGTTGACTCCATGTATCAGAAGCTTGATTTATTATTTTATGATAGATAATATAATAAAACTATACTAAAAGAATAGAGGAAAGGATTTCATCAGAAGGCTAAGCTAAGAATAGAATAGGAATGAATAACAAAGGCTCGTCTCTGACCGAGACAGTCTGGACAGGTGATCTGTGATTGGCCCTTAATTGGAAACAGCCAGATGAGACCAATCACAGATTCCCCCTGTTGCATTCCACAGCAGCAGATAAGAATTGTTTACAGTTTGTTCCTGAGGCCTCTCAGCTTCTCAGGAGGGGAAAAATCCTAAGGAAAGGATTTTTCATAAAACATGTCGGTGACACCTGAAGATCCCAGAGACATGCATGTCATTTTAGAACGATTCCCACATGCATCCAGCACTGTAATAAACATACCGGCTTCACAACTTTCACAAAGTTGTGGAGTTTTGATTATCTCCTCAAAACATAGCTCAATTAGAGAAGCTGCTATCTCCTCAGTGATATGTTTAAGAAAGAAATCAAAACTGCAGCCAGTTAACTTTTAAGTTTGCAAATTTTTAGGTTGGCACCTCTTCTGGTTTGAAAGCAAAACCAGTGAGACACTCTCCTATGTGTTTTTGAGTGTAAGGCATTTCTAGTTGTCAGTTTTATAATCCTTCCTGGTTTGAGCTGTTGTAGCATATTTTATTAGTAATGGATAGTGTTCCTTTCCCCCCTGTATTGTTGGTTTTCACCCTAGTTGTCCATCTCCCCAAAGACCTGCCCTTTTATTCCCTGTTCCTCCTCCCATTGAATGTCAATATCTCCTCAAGCCTGCCCCTTTCTCTAGAAACTTCCCTATCAATTTCGTATCCCTCAAACCCTATTGGTTTGTTGAAGTTATTCTCCTCCCCTGTAGTCCCCTATTGGTTTAAACATTGTATTCCCCGCCTTGTGTTGCACCCCCAGTTTCTCCCAGTTGCTTAAAGATTGTATCCTCCGCTGGGACCTCCTTCCATTTTTAAGTTGATGTATGCCCTTGATTTAGTGTCTTTTTGTCCTTGACCCTCCAGGGAATAAACTCCTTTGGAAAACATACAGAAGATCTCTCCCTGTTCCTTGTCCCTGCCCTCAGTGCAGTTCTATCCCCAAGGCAGTCCACCTGTGCCAGAGAGCAGCTGTGCCCTACAGCTGCAGCCCGGATTCGACAGCTTTCTGGGGGTGCCCCACTCTCACTGTCCACTGTCAGGAGCTAGTCGGGCTGACTCCAAGTCAGAAATACAATTTTTTAGGAAAAGGGAAAAAATCCAAATACATGCAATAATAAAAAAGAAAAACCACTGACAGAGTCAGAATACTGACAGAGTCAGAATACAAGCTGACATCCTGCTAGTTAGGGTGGTGGTAGCAGTTTGGATGAAATGGTCTTGTTGAAGTGGTGATTCTGTAGAAACCATCTGGTAGCTCTTGTCCTCTGGAAAACTAATGGGTAAGGGTGGCCGTTCCTCTGGGAATGCAGTGGGAAGACTGCTGGTTGCGTCCCAAAACCCAGATGATATCCAGGTGGGGATGCTTAGCTCCTCCCCCCTGTGTGAAGCATCTCGCAATGGGCTGATATCGTTCCGAGTTATGCTGTGGGTCCTTGATTACCAGTTAAACAGAAATGGCTCCTGGAGGGAGGTTTCTCTGAGTCATGTGGCAAGACCTTGATGGGCCCATTAACAGGAAATAAGGAAAAAACAACGCCCCTACTGGTTTCAGCAGTTCTTGAGTATGGGAAGAGAATACATCTTTATATTGGTACCTAGGACAATACAGGATGCAGGTTTTTTCATTTGCAGGAAGTTTGTATGGATTTGAAAAGTATCCTCATACCAGAGGCACAAAAGTATTCTCATACCCTTTTTAATCATCTTCAAACGAAGCAATTCTCACAATACCCTAACACATGAATGACTTGCAAGTGAGTTGAAGAAACACGCCAAAGATAAGTAGTGTTCAACTGCAGAGAATTGTTTAGGGACACCATATCCTAATATTTTAAATCAGGAAGCACGGATGGACTGGTTTTTTTCTTAGTTGACTACAGAACCAGCGGTCCTTTGCAGGAGGGTCTTTGGATTTAGGATGACACTGGCAACTAAGAGCATGGCTACACAGAAAGTGCTACTTTTAGACCAGAACATTAAACTACTTAAAGGCAGATAGGAGAATGGCTGACTAGTGACAGCTCTGACAGGAAGAGTCTGCAGCTTACCCCTGTGGGAACAATAGTAACATTAACATTTCAATTTTAAAAAAACATTTATTTCAGAGGACCAAGCATCAGTAAAAATAAAAGGTCAAGTAAAGATATCCTAGTGCTCTTCTTATCAGAAGCATGTTCCTCCATATGAGAGTATTTAGGAAAGGACAGTGCATTCATAAGGAAAGGTGTGCCAGTTACAAAACCTGTAGAACAAGGCAAGACAAACTTACACAATATACATCCTCAAATTCAAAATGAAGAAATAATAATTTCAATCTTCCAAGGAATTAATTACATTTTATTTGTTATTTTCATTTCAGCTGCTAAAAAATGATTTTTTAAGACTAAATTTTATGAATTCAGCAAAGCTATCTTTTTGAATGTCTTCATACCCATATTAAACACTGAGGTGACAAAGAGAACAGCAGTGGAAGGAAACATTGTCCATCTCCCCCTCCTTGTAGCTTTAGGCCAGTGGGTGATTAGAAGTTGGTCACTTTGAGATAAATAGCTTTACCAGGAAAGAATATTATCCAGCCTTTATCTTTCCTTTTGGAGCTGATCCACTATTTAGTCGTAAATTCTTGACTCAGTTGGTGAGAAACAATGGCATCACAGCCATGGATGTTAGAGTGCACTGATGGGAAATGAAGTTTTCATCCTCAGGTCCTTGCTTCAGTAAATATTCCAAATTCATCAGAAAGAAAGTTCAAAGACCAGTAATCACCACTCAAATGACCTAATTCAAATAGTCTGCATGCATAAGAGATATCAAGCAGGTGCTCTCATCGGTTAGGGGAATATCCAGACAGTACATTATTGTCTAGTTAGGAGGCAATACTTTTAGAAATCATTTAAGCTTTTGTGTTGCAAGTGAATGGTCAACATATTTTATTACTGGATAAGGTAAAATCATGTCTCCTGCATCCTTTCAGAGGGGAAGCTTACCTGGATCTTATGCTGTTCAGCTCCATGACAGGATGCTTTGTCTTAAAAGAGAACTCTAGTCTTTGTCCTTTTGGATTGCTTTCATAACTTTTCACTCACTCTTCAGGTCCCTGGTAATATGTCCTCTTATCCCATGCAAATTTTTATGGCCATAGTCACTGAATTGGTAAGCATTCCATAAAGTCCACAGGCCCTGTTGAGATGGATGCACAGGTCTCAAGGGTGTTAGCAGATGTTCTTCTGAGGCCACTCCTGATCATGTTTGATGGATCATGGTGACTGAGGAAAGTGCCCAAAGACTGGATGAAAGCATATGTCACCCATCTTCACAAAAGGCAACTAGGAGGACCCAGAAAAGTACAAGCCAGCCAGCCTCATTTTTATCCCCAGGAAGTTGATGGAGTAGCTATTCCTGGAAAGCATTGCCTGGCACATGAAGGAGGACAAAATAATGTAGTCAGCATGGATTTACCAGGGAAAATTTGTGCTAGACAACTTTTTAAACTCCTGTGGTGAATCAACTTGCCTGATAGATGAAGAGAATATCATCTGCCTGGGCTTCAGGGAAGTTTTTGACATTTATCTACATCGTAGTGCACATACATACGGGAAGGAATAGTGCAAAGAGCAGGGAACCAGTGTATTTTCAATGATGCTCAGTGAAAAGACAAGAGGCAGTGGGCACACACTGAAATACAGGAGATTGCCTCTCTCTGAACATCACAAAAATATTTTTACTGTGACGGTGACTGAACCATGGCACAGAGTGTCCAGAAAGATGGTGGAGTCTGGATCATTGAAGACATTAAAAGTATGCCCAGATATGATACTGGGCATCAGGCTCTAGGTATCCTGGTTTAAGCTGGGGACCTGGTGAGCCCCACAGACCCCTTCCACCCTCATTCATTCTGCACTACTGAATTCTCTTAGAGATGCATTTCAAGGACTGGCATGACAAAATTCTGTGCAGAGAGAGATCCAAATGGACATGGGATTTAAGTTCCTGAAGTAGTGTTCAAGAAGAATGTAAAACTCCAGGATAACTGTCTCTTCCATAACTGAACCCCCTTCATGGGAAAATTCCCCAGCTAGAGAAAGATCTTCTGAGATGCATGCTTAAGACTGACACCAGCTAAGCAAGTTTCTCCCTGTGTGTGTCTAAGACCAGTTAGAATCTTCACTGAAAGTGTTATCAACATAGTCACAGAAGTTATATTGTTAAGAAGTGACAACTTACATCAATGACAAATATTGGTCCACAAAATGTATTGATGGATGGGAATTATCTGCTTGGGTTCAAAATAAAAATAAAGAGTTGGTCTTTATTTAACAATTTCATTGCAATATTCGTAAGGGAGGTGTCGGAACTCAGGACATTCCTTTGGGAGTCCGGAGTTGCTGGGCCCCCTGCCAAGGGGCTCAGAGACCTTGGCACACAGCCCAGACTTCAGTGGGTTCAATTATGAACTGTGGAGCAAATTGCCAGCTTTACATGAAGACCTAAAAACCACAGCAGTTCAAATAGTGTAATAATAAAGTTGTCACAGGGTGTAAATGTAGGTTTTGGGATTTTTAGTATAGGGGTTTTTGAGGACAAGATGGAGGGATTTGGGCGTGTCTAGCCTTTCTTCTTCTCTACCTCCATCTTTACTGGTGATGTTGGCACTTTCGGATTGGTTTAGAGTAGAAGCTCACTGTCTAATATAGATGATAGGTATTGGAAAGTAATTGTAAATATTGTACACATAGTTTTTAGTATATAAAGATAACAACGCCCTGGGGGCAGGCAGAATGCCTCTGACTGTTCTGCTGAGCAGACCTCTGCTGGACAGGAGAAAGAATTTTATAGATAAGATACAATAAACAACCTTGAGACTGAGAACTGAAGAGCCCTGACTCCCTCTTTATTACAGCGGTTTTCTGAGGTCCCATGATGAGGGAAGAGACGACAACATTGACTCCATGTATCAGAAGGCTTTGATTTATTATTATATGATATATAAGATATAAAAACTATACTAAAAGAATAAAGAGAAGGATTTCACTACAAGGCTAAGCTAAGAATAGAATAGGAATGTGTAAACTGAAGTCTTCTCAGCCCGAGACGGGCCGAACAGGTGAATTGTGATAGGCTCTTAATTGCAAACAGTCTGACGGGGCCAATCACAGCTTTCTCCCCGTTTCATTCCACAACAGCAGATAAGAATTGTTTACAGTCCGTTCCTGAGGCTTCTCAGTTCTCAGGAGAGGAAAATCCCTAAGTAAAGGATTTTTCATAAAATATGTTGGCAACACCTCTTCAAGTGCCGGGCTGGGAAAAGAGACTTTTGAACTTTTCTTGGGGTCACTCTGACCAGCTAGAGACGCTGACAGGGAAGAAAAAGACCTAAGTCCTTAACTTTCTTAACTCTTAACAAAGATTTTAAAAATTCGTTGTAAGAAATGTACTTTAGTTATTGGACTATGAAACAATTTTAGTTGGGAAAAAAGTTCTAAAACTGTGTAGATAGTGGCAAAAAAGCCTAGAAAGTAGGAAAGAAACAAAAACAGAGAAAAAGAGTCATCTTGAGTCTTCTAGCTAGTTCTAGAAGTAGTCTGCTAGAAAAAGGAAAACCCCAGTTGAATTTCAAATGTGTTCATGCACTTGATTCAGTAACTGGTCAATGTAAAAACCAATCCTTTCGTACAACTTCCCCCAGCAACAAAAACTCCAACAGGTTGACACCACCATCATGCCTGTCCCAGACATATTTAAAAGAGAAATGATGATTTTCTTGAAAATCTATTTGTGTAAAAGTTGCAAGACTTTGGAGGGATTCTCCACATTCTCATCCCTCTGTGTGGCTTGAAAGTATATTTGATAAAATATGCAACAAAGCATATGATTTATAAGTTAGAGTCAAATAGATTATTTGGGAATTGATCTCTTTTGAATATTAAACTTCATATCTCCTCTCTGTGAAGTTTCAAAAAAAATTTATGGAGCTGAGGCATGAATCTGCCACTACAAGTATTAAGCAAACCTACACACTCCCCTTCACATGCCCCTCCTTACACACACACCTAGGCACACACAGAGATCAGCATAGCAGATCATGAACACCGTGGAAAAGACTGAAATGCTAAATATCACTCTTTGTGGGCAAAATAGCTGGTACAATAATTCAAATATCTGGTACAAAAATTCTGTTAAACACCTACCTCATATTTAAAACATAGCTTTTCCTTTAATTATATTTGCAGAATATTTTAATTTCATTTGTTTCTTTAAATTTCTTAGTTCTCAAGTGCTGTATGTCTGGGAATATTTTCTTCTAAAAAATAGAAAAAAATAGATGATATCTTTTCAGAAGAAAACATTGGTTTATACAACTTCAAACCATCATGATATGGAAGAATTTATTTGCCCCTCACTGAGGTGGAATAAGTGATCATTTTGATCACAGATCATTTACAGTTAAATACTGTACATTTTTAAGATGCTTTAAATCAATTTTGATCCTCATTGCTTATTCATTGCTGCCGACTGGGGGCTATGTACAAATCACAAACAGGACGGGACTGCTGAGGAACGTGCCTTGAGCCGTTTTATTTTTCAGCATCAGTCTCATTACATGGCTATGACAATGGGAAGATGCCAGCAGCTCACATCCCAAGCAGCAGACAAAGAACTTAATGTTACAACTTACTTTATAATTTTTTTGACCAATCACACAAAGCAGAAGCATATTGACAGTTGTTCCATCCAACTGCTATAAGCACATGTACCTTTAGTTAAAACAATGCTTGCATATTTCGAATACAATGCTTGCTTGTAAGCCTTAAAACACAATGCACAGAGCTCCATTATTAAGCTTCAAACTTCCTAATATCTTGCTAGATAAACTTTTCTGCAGCTTAGGAAGTTATCCTAGACAAGCGTTAATACATGGACCATTGTTCTACTTGTCCTTGCTTTTCTACTTTTTAAATAATTTTTCTGCTGACCTATCTCATGGCTACTGCTTAGCTCTACTCACAGTTCTGCTGTCTCTGAGGCCTGCCGTTTGCAGATTTCCCAAAACCCTCTGATTTTGTGGATTACCACATTCATTGTAAACTGTTGAGATTTTTGCAGAACAATGGACATATGCAACATATGCACAATCCAGCCTTCATAGAGACTGAATAAGGTAACTATGTCCTTGAAGGACACAAAAGGAGAACATGTTCAAAAGCAGACAGTTCAGGATGCAAAGGCAGACAAGAAAACCACAGGGAGAGGCAAGAAGAAGGAAGACTAAAATTAACTGAAATATTAAAATGCATGCGTAAAAAGGATTTAACCAATCATGTATTAACTTGAGGCATGAACAATAGAGAATAGTATAAAAATGGCTTGCTTTTTGTAATAAATCAGCTTCACTTGATCATATTGATCGTGGCATGATGTCCGGTTACTGATCCTCCACAGTAAACAGTAATTTTCCAGCGAATGGAAAATGTGTGTGGTATATCTACATTAGTTCAAACACCAATTCCTACTAGTGGCCAGGCTGAACTACAGTAAATAATGTCCTGAATGATATCTTGCCATCTTCTTTGGCACTTTATGAAATCCTAACTTGATGAAGTGTTGAAATGCAGAGATTTTCTCTCAGAGAGTGTCCCATGTTGAAACCCATCCCATGTGTTTGATGTTGTAGTTCTTATCTCTTTTAAAATTTGATATCTTCTGCATAATTTTCATTAACCTTCCTGTTACAGTAGTGAAAATCACAGAGAAATGCAGTTTTGTACAACTTTGAATTTACCCCAAGAGCTGAAAAAACTTGCTCCTATACTTCAATCTGAGTTTCTTCTATATTCAAACTTGGTTTGTCTACCAAGAGTCTCATTTGTTGCTGCTCAAAGCCCCATCCAACCTGAACTTGAATATTTCAGGGATGAGACAGCCAAAACTTCTCTGGGCAACCTGTTCCAGCATCCAAGCACCCCCACAGTAAAAAATGTCTTCCTTTCATCTAATGTATGTAAGAAATAATAAATCTAGGCATATAAACTTTGAGGAAACGTTTGAAATTCATTTGATTTGAAACACATTTGATATGAATACCAACTTACAGATGACTGAAATATGTTGATGGCCATTTGAGCTTGACGCTTTTTGAAAAAGTGCATGGAATTTAAAATGAAAAGCAGTAAAATTAAAAACTTCCTGCAATTTTCTTTTTCCTCTGATAATCAAAATTGCATAGGCCAAATATCTGCGCTTCATACAAATCTCTTAGACACTCTCAGAAAAGCTTGTATTTCAGACTAAATTGCAGTTTACGTAGAACACTAGTACTAGTGAAGGTTTTTCCGGGAACACCTTCTCATTGGATTTGTGTGCACAGTAGGTTTTATCCAAACTGGAAAATTCATCCCAGCTGCCTTCTGTTCATCATTCTTACTGCACCAGGCCTGAAGATTCTGTGAAAAGTATCCTGTGGACCTTGAACACAGCTCATGTGAAACAGATGAGAGGTGATGGAGAAGTTGAGGGAGAGAATAAAGAGCGTATGGCCCAGTACAGGCACCAGAAAGGACGTTTTTATGTGGTCCACAGACCAAACAATTGTTTAGCACCATTTGAAGGCTGTGTTTGAACAACAGGGCTGAAGCACATCTTCAAAATAAACAGTAGCTCAAAATCCATTGAAGCAAATTACCCTGGCCAGTCACCTTGCTGCTGATAATTCACCCTCCATACCAGCTGATCAGGTCTAACAATGCTGCTGCAAAAGTATTATGGAAAAGGTAGGCATATCTTCACAGATGCAGGGGGAATCCCCTTAGATGATGATTCCAAGGGATAACTTGATGGAGCAAGTTAGGTACCCTTATCTACTGTGCAATATCTAAGTTAGTGAGGTCACCATCTGTCAGCATCACTCTAGAAAATAAATGTTTGATCCACAAAAAAAAATTTCATATGTCTACCTGCTTCATTTCAGCCAATGAATAGCCTACGTTCCATCAGCAAAGTGTTCATGATCATATGCTTCTTTAAACTGTGATAATTCTTCATTTTTTTCTAAATCAGACACTATCTATTCATAAGATTCAGATGTCCATGGTAGGGGTGTAATTCAGTTCGCTATTAAAAAAATATCCTTCTTGTTATCTTTTTATTAAATTACTGACATGTAACATCAGTTGGAGACCTGAAAAAAACCCCCTTCATTTACTGTTTGACAAGTATTGTCTATGTGATACAAATTCTGCTTGATAAATCACACCCATACATTGCCATATAATACTGCAAGTAATGCCTTCACAGCCTTTTCTTCATCATTAGGTATTCTGGTGAATTGAATGATTGGAACATAAGCAAGGGCATTTGTTCAAGATGCTCCAGAAAGAGCTGCGGTCTGTTCTCTACTTTGCTGCCTACGATAGCACTGAGCTGCAAAAAAGGAGAGATTACTAGGAAGAATGTTGCTTTTAGTCTAAATTTGTAAATGATGTTTGGAATACCCTGTTATATGACAAGATGCTCTTTTAAAATATGGTAGCTGAAGGGAAAAAGTCAGCTTTAAAGAGGTTTTAGTCTGGAGAGGCTTGATAGCTGGCCTGCAAGCAAAGCTGAGTTAATAGAAGAAATAACAATTGATGATTTTCGAGTGTATCCATAGCAAGGAAGAAGACAAGGCCATCAGCATGGAAACTGATTAGAAAAGATACATGAGAATTTTTCTAAGCTAGACTACGTGCCTAAGTAGATGTGTATACGTGCCTTATTAAATTTCTGTAAAACTTTTCCCAATTATATTGACACTAATTGCTTTGCACCAATGAATATAATAAGTTATTGTGATGTAGTTAATGACTTAAGATCACACTTTGTTAAGAGTATACAAAGTGTAGAACACACAGAATAATCTTCTTGATCATGTGTGTATGTCGCGTCCGGCCTAACAGTGACATTTTGAGACAGTTGCTTCTGGAAAAAAAAAAATTGGAGGCATCTAAGGTCTTTAGCCATACCACTTTGAAGATGATTCAAAGCACAGTTTCTTTATATAGAAACAACAGAGGACCACAGATGCAGCCCATTTCAAAATGGAGTTATATATATTTCTGGTTATATATATTTCTGTCCTGGTTTAGGGCAAATTTGGGAGAGAATCCCCAAAAAGGGCTTCTCCAAAAAACAAACCCACACAGCCCCTCCCCCCAACCAGTTCGGGAAGAATTCCTCGGAAAGAGGTGGAAAGAACCTGTTTATTTGACAACCACAGCACCCCCCAGCACACAAAATGAACAATTCCAGATGACACCACTCCTTCACCACTCTGAAAAAGATGACAAATTCAGAAAGTCTCTCCTGGGGGGTGGTTGCTGTTATCAGTCCCTCCGGCGCTGGGGCAGCTGCTCGGTGTTTCCAAATCAGTGGTTCCAATCCCAGTCTGGAGCATGTTCGGCAGGTCCACACAGGGAAGCAGTCCAGAAAGGAATTTGGACTACATTAGTTAATGTTTAGCTACATTAACTAATGAGAAGAGGGGAAAAAAAGCAAGAGCAAGCAAAGCAGAAGCAAGAGCAAAGGCAAAAAGCAGGGCAAAAAGCAAAAAAGCAGCACTAAGTCCTGGTGCTATCTGTATGTCCCGCCAAGTGGCTGAGAAGAGGCCCAAAACAAAACTTTCACCCTGCCAGTCTTAAAGGCACAGAACATAATATCCAGCATAAATTACACACATGAATGGGGATAACAGTCACCCTAGGACATTTGGATTACTGGACATCATTTCTTGTAAAGTCAAGGGACTGCAGTTAGCTCTCCAATAATTTCCTTCCCTGAAATTCATTTGCATTTGCTCCTGTGTCCAGAGTTCCTATTTATTAGTGATGGCATACTCCTTCTGTGCATTAGACTATTCAACTAGAGAGTGTGTCTCATATTTTCTAGTTAAAATTGGCTGAAACAAAATGGATAGTTACAGTTGCTTGTATACAGTAGTCTTATTTTGACAAGTTTTCTTTTGACAATGTTTTAGCAGCAGTAGCAAACAGGAAGTACAGCTTGCAGCAGGGAAAGACACTCTTCTGCTTTCTCATCTTTCCTGTAGTTAAATAGATGCCAAAAGGCTTTTCGTAGTAGTACTACTACAGTCTTGTAGGAGTAGTTGATCTAATCCTATCTTTGATATAATTACTAATGGGCTACTTTTCCACAAGGCAGAATGTTGTATTGCACGAAATAGTTTATTTAGTTGTTGCACTGGTGGCGGGTTCCCCCTCCCTCATCAAATGGTTTCCCCCTCACACATCCCCTCTGCACACCTGGTCTGTCCCTCAGGTGCTTCGCCCCTCCCCAGTGGTATCCCATTGGCTCCGGTTCTCTCTCCCCCGCCCCTCACCTCCTAGGGTATAAAACCTCCTGTGTGAGAGCTCCAAGCCCTCTTTTGTACCTGGGTGACCCACCACCTGTGTCCTGCCCCAAGCCAATAAACAGGATACTTGCACCCACGTGGAGAAGAGCGCCTCTCGTCTTTTACCTTTGTCTATGCGGGTCCGTGTGGGCTAGAGTCTTATGCTAGCCGGATTTGGACTCATATAAGGCCCAGGAAAAACACGGATTACCGCAGGTGGCGCCCCACGTGTTCGTCTCCCACGACGGCCACGGAGCAGCTGGTAATTCCACTAGTGGATTACGTTAGCTTTTGGGACTATCATTTGCCTCTGATTTCTTCGTCACGTTTTTGTCGGCAAGAAATTTAGAGGGTGGGATCGAGAACCCGCCGCACCCACGGCGGATCGATTCTAGACAAGGACTTCTATACAGCTCTCACAGCCAGCCACAGTCCCCAGGCGGGGTGAGTATTCCCTGCCAGTGTTAGTGGGACCCTGGGGGAGCCCCTGGAGGGTGGGGGTGAGCTCCCGGTGAAGGGAAAGCCCGGTCCCGAGAAGGTTTGCGGACTCCGCGCGGTTTGCGCGGGTGCAGCGAGTCTGGTGTTGTCTGTGTGCCATCTCGGCGGCAGTGGGGTTCCGTCCATCGGGTTTCCGCGGCGCGCGGCTCCCAAAAGCGGCGGCGGCACGGCGGCGGTGGGAAAGCCGCGGCTTGCGTTTTTGCCGTGAGCGGTCGCGCCCGGGCAGCGGCAGACCCTAGCAAGCAGCGGCGAACCGGGACGGGCGGCTCTGAGCGCCCGCGTGGCGGTCACGTGGCGCGGGGGAGTCGGCAGCTGGCGCCCGCCATTTTAAAAGCCACGCGGTTTGTACGTAAGCAGTTCGTCTCTCCCCCGGGGAGGAGGGGGGGGGGGGCTGCCTGGCTTCTTTCCCGGATTGGCTGTGGACTCAGTGCTTTCAGTTTTGTTTGCGCTAGCTGTATAAAAGGTAGATTGAGTGCTGCAGAAAGCAAAAATGGGTGGTAAGCTTTCTGCTACACAGAGAGGCATTTATACCCAAGTTTTAGACACCCTGAGAAGTGGAAACGTTACCGTTTCCAAAGCAGTTTTGAAACAGTTCGTTCGGTGGATTTCTTTACATTTCCCTCAGTTTACCCAGCAGACTGTTCATTCAGTCTTTGCCTGGGACAAAATAGGAAACTTATTAACAGCCAAAGCGGAACAAGGAGATGGGACAGTGTCTCAGTTTTTTCCTGTGTTCCTGGTGATTCGGAAAGCAATCCTAAAGAGGGATTCTAAAGGACGGCCAGCACAAGTCTCCCCTCCCGCAGCTCCTCCCACTCCCTCTGCCCCTTAACTGAGAAACTCAAGCGAGGCTAACCGGCAATTTCAGGGTAACTGTCACTGTCACTGCTTCGCTGGCCTCCCACCTCTCTCTCAGTACCCTGGCAGTTCTGCACAGGCGGACAGTGTACCTTCAGTGCACCCGTCTAACCAAACTTCTGTTATCCCGAGGTCGCGTTCTCACCCCCCCACTTCCAAAAATGGCTGCGACCGCATGGTTGGCATTCAGGATACTGCCGACCGCATGGCCGGAGCCCAAAATGGCGGCACCCACATGTTTCAGCCCTCCACTTATCCTTCTTCTCCCCACAATCCCTTTCGCCCACCTGTCCCCACCCCCTTCTGGTCTCACAACCCTTTCCTTCCCGCGGACGCTCCTCCCCCTCCCGTTGTTTCCCTGCCCCCCATTACGTCAACTGGTGACCCCTCCCCTGGTTCCCACGGTTGCCCCGCCTCCCTGCCTGTTCCCCACGCCCCCTTGCCTGGGTCCCAAGAGGGTGGGGCCGAGGGCTGGGGGGGTGGCGCCAAAGGCTGGGGGAGTGGGGCTAAAGGCTGGGGGGGTGGGCCCTTGCCTGGTTCCCACGGGGGTGGGGCAGGGGGAGGGGATGTCCCCCCTCCTAGTTACCAAGGCACTGGGGTGGGGGGGGCAGGGGGTGCACCCTCTCCCATTCCCCATGGGGGTGGGGTGAAGGGTGTTTCCCTGCCTGCTTACCAAGACAGTAGGGCTGAGGGAGGGGGTGGGCCCCTTTCCAGTTCTCATGGGAGTGGGGCTTGGGGACAGGGTGGTCTCCCTGCTGGGCCCCACGGGGGTGGGGCTGAAAAGGGAAACCCTGGAGCCAAAAACCGGGAGGAAGAAGCAATGCCCTTGGTAGCCCCAGTTCAATACACAGGTGGTAGGGCTGGTCCTAGAACCTATCAGCCCTTCTCATATCATACAAAGCGTGAGTTATGCAAAAGTCAATTAGAATTTGGGAGAAGTAGTGAAATTTTTAGAAGCATGATGAGAGCTACATTAACATCCCTTGAATTTGTTCCTACTGATATAGTGGATCTTTTCCGGTGCCTGCTTACACAGTCAGAGTTTGATCTATGGGAAAGCTCTTGGAAGAGATCTCTCAGAGATCTCGTGGAGGAACTCAAACAAACCCCTCAGGGTGCCAAAGATTTAGAAAACAATATCATTACTTATGAACATTTATGTGGCGAGGGGGAGTGGGATAAGCCTGAGGACCAAGCTCGGGTGTTGTCCAAATTCATTCTAGATAAAGTTTCAAAAGCTGCATACAAGGCTTTTAACCACCTACCAACTGTTGAACTTACTAGTAGTTTTCTTGACATTAAACAGTCTCCTTCAGAAAGTTTCTTGCAGTTTGTCGACCGACTCCGTGCACAGGTTGAGCGACAAGTACGGGACCCCAAGACACAAATGGAAATAGTGAAAGAGATGGCACAGAGGAATGCCAATGAAGTCTGCACTAGGGTGCTCCTGGGACTGCCTCTCAACCCCCCGCCTACACTGGCAGAGATGATCGAAGCCTGTGCTAGGAAGGCGGAACTGTTTGCTGCACGGGAGGCGTGGTCAAGGCCAACAAACCCAGAGACGGTGGCAGCTGTATCTCCGGGAGTCAGGAGGCAACAGATGTCACCAGAACAACTTACACATGTCATTTGCTTCATATGCAAAAAACCAGGACATTTTGCCCAGGACTGCCCTCAAAACCGGCAACAAAAGACACCCTTCACACCAAAAAACTCCGAAGTCAGCGCGAACCCGCCCAGCGCCACGATATAAATGTGGTGGGCTTCCCTGAAGGGAAAACCCTCAAAACAGAAAGGGGGGAAGAAGGGAAGTGGGATGCGGGAAAACAACATTGCCATTTACAGGATAAAATCTGGTGGTCTCACAAGCGTTTCAAGCTCGTGACCACCAAAGCTTTTGCTTTCAGGTCTACCCAGTAGATGGTCATTAGAGTGGGCCCTTTGCAAAACTTGACAAAAGATTGCACAAAATTGGACAGTGAGTACTTTGTTATTGGGGACACTGCACACACACCCATGGAGATTGAAGTGGCTCCCATGACGATCAAAGGGGACATACCTAACCTCATTCTCCTGGCGTGCTGTCCACAGCCACCCTTCTATTTGGCTAAGGGGCAAATCATCGCCCAGGCCATTCCTGTCCCAGCAAGCATTTCAGTAGATGAAAAGGCACCTAGTGTATACTGGGCAGAAGTGGTTGGTGAGGACAAACCCATCATGAGATGCAACCTGATGTGTGGAACAGAACATCTCCACGTGGAAGGATTGCTTGACACAGGGGCAGATGTGACAATCATACCCGAAAGGTTGTAGCCATCACACTGGGATTTGCAGCCTGTGGCTGGCCAAATCCAAGGTGTAGGAAGAGTCACATTAGCAAAGATATCAAAAAGCATCGTACAAATTGAGAGACCAGACGGAAAATTGGCCAGTGTCCGTCCATTTGTTACTAATTACAAAGCTTCCTTGTGGGGTAGAGACACCATGTCCCAGTGGGGAGTCAAACTGGTCATTCCTAAGACACCCCAAGATTTTTAAAAGCGGCCACTGTGGAGCGCCTCGCCCACAAGTTAACATGGCTGAATGATGATCAAGTCTGGGTAAAACAGTGGCCACTCGGTAATGAAAAGATAAAGGCGCTCGAGGAGCTAGTGGAAGAACAATTGGCTAAAGGACACATTGAAGAGACATCTAGCTGCTGGAATTCCCCAGTTTTTGTAATAAAAAAGCCAGGGAAGGATAAGTGGCGGCTCCTCCAAGATTTAAGAGAAATAAACAAAAAAATTGTGGACATGGGGTCTCTCCAACCAGAGATGCCCTCCCCAACGATGCTTCCCCAAAATTGGCAATTGGCTGTCCTAAACATCAAGGACTGTTTCTTCCATATCCCTCTACACATAGAAGATGCTCAAAGGTTTGCCTTTTCTGTTCCTACCACCAATCAAAAAGCCCCAATGAAGCGCTACCTCTGGAAAGTATTGCCACAGGGAGTGAAATGCAGTCCATCCATCTGCCAGTGGTACGTGGCTTGATTGCTGTCCCCAGTGCGCGCCCAGAAAAAAGAGGCAATCATCCTACACTACATGGATGATGTGCTTGTGTGTGCCCCCAATGACATAATACTCCAAGACACACTTGACCTAGTGGTTAAAGTTTTAACCTCTGCTGGATTTCAATTGCAGGAAAACAAGGTTCAGAGGATGCCACCTTGGAACTACCTGGGCTTGCAAATCACTGTGCAGACCATTGTTCCGCAGAAATTGGAAATTAAGAGTGATCCCAAAACCCTAGCAGATCTCCATTCCTTGTGTGGGTCTTTAAACTGGGTCAAGCCTTGGCTGGGTCTCACTAACAGGGACCTAGCTCCCCTTCTCAATTTACTGAAGGGAGAGAGAGAGCTAGTCTCTCCCAGGGAACTAACCCCAGAGGCAAAAACCGCCCTCCAAAAAGTTCAGAAGGCTTTGGCCGAGAGGCAGGCTCATCGGTATAAGCCCGAGCTGCCTTTTGAATTCATTGTTTTAGGGAAGTTACCACACATACACGGATTGATATTCCAGTGGTTTGAAGTACAAAAAGATCCACTTCTAATCATAGAGTGGGTTTTCCTCTCCCATCAGAGATCCAAAACCATCACACAGCCACAGAAGCTGATAGCTCAGCTGATCTGGAAGGCCAGGTTAAGATTGCGTGAGCTGGCCGGTTGTGACTTTGAGTGTATTCACCTCCCAGTCCATCTTGCTAAGGAGGGAAAGGGCTCTCCTGAGAAGTTGACAAAGAAAATGTTCAATGACCTGCTCCAGAACAATGCCAGTCTCCAGCTATCCCTGGACAGCTACAGTGGGCAGGTATCAGTCCAGGCCCCGTCACACAAGCTGTTCACCGAGGAATTCCACCTCATTGCTCCTGAGAAAAGGAGTCGTAGGCCACTCAAGGCGCTTACAGTGTTCACTGATGCATCTGGAGCATCCCACAAGTCGGTGATGACTTGGAGAAATCCCCAGACCCAGCATTGGGAAGCTGATGTTGAGTTTGTGGAGGGGTCACCCCAGATTGCTGAACTGGCCGCAGTTGTGAGAGTCTTTGAGAAGTTTTCGGAGCCAATTAATTTGGTTACCGATTCAGCCTACGTGGCGGGAGTAGTGTCCAGGGCGGAGCAGGCAGTTCTCAAGGACATTGAGGATGGGCATCTCCACAGGTTGCTCTCAAAACTAATTTATTTGGTTTCACAGCGGGAGCACCCTTTCTATGTGATGCACGTGAGGTCACACACCGATTTGCCGGGCGAGATCGCAGAAGGTAATCGCAAAGCAGATTCCCTTGCAGCTCCAGCAGAAATGGCACGCCTTCCAGACATCTTTCAACAGGCAAAACTCAGTCACCAACAATACCATCAAAATATTCCAGGTCTAATCCGCCAGTTCCAGCTAACACGAAGTCAGGCTCGAGCCATTGTGACCACCTGTCCCAATTGCCAGCTTCAGGCAGTGCCATCCCTGGGTGTTGGGGTTAACCCCCGAGGCCTTGGCAGCTGTGAAGTGTGGCAGACAGACATCACACACATTCCCAGTTTCGGTCGCATGAAATACGTACACGTCAGCATAGACACATACTCAGGTGCGGTTTATGCTCTGCCCACACAGGAGAAAGGGCTGCGCATGCTAAACAACACTTGCTGCAAGCCTTTTCAGTATTGGGGGTCCCTAGGGAGATCAAGACTGACAATGGCCCAGCGTTTGCCTCCAAGGAGTTCCTGGAGTTTGTCCAGCAGTGGGGAGTGGAGCATAAGACAGGCATTCCCCACTCCCCCACAGGTCAAGCTGTGATCGAACGTGCCCACCATACACTCAAAGAAGTTCTGGCTAGGCAGGGAAATTCTGCAGTGTGGATGACTCCACAACAAAAGCTCTGTAAAGCCTTGTTTACCATCAATTTTCTGAATTGTTCATTTGAAAACATGAACCCTCCGGTAATACGTCATTTCAATAATAACAACCGGTTTAAGTTGTCACAGCGTCCACCAGTTCTCATTAAGGACCCAGAAACTTGGACAACCAAGGGTCCTTATGAGCTCGTCACCTGGGGGCGTGGTTATGCATGTGTATCCACCCCCTCAGGCCCTCGATGGATACCCCAAAAGTGGGTAAAACCTTTCATCCCTAAAAATCCAGCTCCAGCAGACGGGGATGAGAAGCAAGCAGCTGTTGCCTCCAAGAGAAGACGCCGCCGGGAAAAGAAAGAAAAATCGTCATAGAAAAGTCAGCTGCATTCCGGCAGACCCATGAACTTGTATGTATTTTCTTTAAAAAATTGTCTGCTTTCCTTTGTAGAACAGGAAATCTACCTCCCACTTAACCTCACGAAGAGCCCTGTCCGAGTTCTGATCCTGTTCGCGCTGAGCAGTCTGACAGCTGCGTGGATTGTTCGTCAGCCACACCAAAACATCTGGGTGACCCTGGCACAGACGCTCCAACAGGACTGAGCTGCATGAACCTAACATCAAAGTCACCCGACATCCACGCAGCCCTCCGAGAAGTAAAAGGCCTGATCGGACAAGTCAAGCAAGAATCTGAGGACTGTTCAAGGACTGGAGACTCTCGGGGTGGTGGACGAATTTTTAATCAGTAGCACAAATGGTCCAACACATCTCCTTTCAATTTTAGTTAACAGAAAAGGTGGAGGTGTTGTATTGCACGAAATAGTTTATTTAGTTGTTGCACTGGTGGCGGGTTCCCCCTCCCTCATCAAATGGTTTCCCCCTCACACATCCCCTCTGCACACCTGGTCTGTCCCTCAGGTGCTTCGCCCCTCCCCAGTGGTATCCCATTGGCTCCGGTTCTCTCTCCCCCGCCCCTCACCTCCTAGGGTATAAAACCTCCTGTGTGAAAGCTCCAAGCCCTCTTTTGTACCTGGGTGACCCATCACCTGTGTCCTGCCCCAAGCCAATAAACAGGATACTTGCACCCACGTGGAGAAGAGCGCCTCTCGTCTTTTACCTTTGTCTATGCGGGTCCGTGTGGGCTAGAGTCTTATGCTAGCCGGATTTGGACTCATATAAGGCCCAGGAAAAACACGGATTGCCGCAGCAGAACATTCTTCTTTTAATAATATGTTTTTTGTAAGTTGGAAACATGAACTTTTGCACCAGTCAAGTATGGAATGTACTCCTACTTCTTCATAAGTTTCACAACCTTAATTACAAAATATTGACTCTGTGTAACTTCAAAAGAAGAATTCTGGGCATTTCATTCTATTGATGTATTTTTTTTTCTACCATGCTGTTCTTGTTTTCTATGGAACTCATTTTTACCAATAGAAATATTTTTCCCTGACACCTATGGAGAATACCTATGTTTATTCAATATTGCAGCCTAAGTACATTGTTTAGGATTATTTCAGCATGGTCCCAAACATATCTGACAGCTAGACAGCAGAGGTTAGCACCAGTGAGCAGGAATAACTTCTGAACCATTTCAGTAGATTTCCCAGGAAGGGCTTGCTTTCTGCCCCTGCAAATTTTCCAAGAGATATTGTCTGGTTAACAGTTGCATCAAAAGAGTATTTTTGCACAAACCTTGGGGAAAACTCTGTCTCAGATTTACTGTCTGCTTCAAAGCCCTCTGTGTGCTTTCTGTACCAAGAGGGGGTTAACCCCAAAAATAAGTTTTTGAACTCTTTTCAAAACACGAGGCATGTCACCGCCACATTCATCTTTTTCTGGGACTCATAGCATCTGAAGACCAAGAAGCTCTCTTGCTTGCTAAAGTGTGTTCAGCAAAAAAACCTTGTCCCATCAGCAAATTTGAACACAACTACAGGCGAGTCAATTCCAATGCTGGCAGGGCAATACTCTGCCCCAGGAGTAATGTGCCACTGTTAGAAGACTGCATAAAAATTTGTGTACAAAGTAATCGGAGGGAAAAATAGAATTGGGAAGAACTGCACGTTGTTCTGGAAAAAGCCTCCTGCCACAATCTTACAGACATCATTTGCTGGTATAATTTTTAATAGTTGGGGGTTTTTAAATTTTGTGTAAGATAAAATATTACTGCGCCTTTATGTTTCCTTAATAGAAGTACAGCCATGTCTTAGTAGAAGTAAGCCATGTGAATATGTACAAATGGCATTTTAAAATACATATGTTATAGCACACTGTGAAAGCAATTAGCTATAAATAGAATTTCAAAGGTTTAAAAAGATTTTGAATAAAGTAAGTCTAAGGTGATAGAAGAAGAAAACAGTGGTTTTCTTCCTCCAGTGAAAAAAACCCATGGAGGACGTTGTACTCTACAGGTGTATTATTTCACTTCCTGAAAAGCTGAGTAGTTCCACTATCACCAGTGGTTTTCATTATGAAGCAAGATATTCCTTTTGAAAAAAAACTTTCAAATTGACTTGACATTAACATTACGACACTTAACCAATCATGAAGAAAAATTCTCATCACTTGATATGGAAATCATGATGGTAATGGAGACAAGGATGTCTAAGCTGTGCGATCAGGAACATAAAAAGCATTAGAATGTAGGTGACTAAGGTCCTGAACTAGTGAGAAGAGAACGCAACCAAGACATTTTCCTTTAAGAGTCTTCAGGATGAACAGCAGATCAGATTTTTTCATGTGAAGTGTTTATGAATGGAATTAACTTTTAAATTAACATTGTTTTCAAATCCTGTTTACAGTATCTCTTAGAATGATACGCAGTTCTTACTAGTAGAAAAAGAAAAGCCCTTTTTTCCAAACTGTTGTGCACTCTTAAATGATCTACAATAAAAATAGAACTTTTTCATGCTGTGAATGATGTTAATTACAAAAAATCCTTGTAGCACACTTGGCACTGTAGTGTCATGGTTAGCATAGTGTTTTATTCATCAAACAAGTTTTACATTGACTGTTTTTCACCTTTGAATAATGGCATCTTTGCACTTTTGCAGCATCCATGAAGAATTTCTTGGGTGTTATTTTGTACTTGATCCTAAATGGCAGGTTCTGCATTCTGCCTTCTGTCTAGCTTTTCTGTTTAATGCAGCTTCTAAGAGATCTTTTCAGAATTGAGGACTACCTGCAAGAATGATGCTAAATGCATGCATTTTACTCCTTGGTTCATGCAGAACTGTTTTTCCTTTACAGCACAATAATAATAGGAAAATTATGATGGTGGATTCAATTATTATAGTAATACAAAGAGGACTATTATCATCATTAGAAACCAAGCAAGTCATATTTATTGCACATGCAGTACAACCACTCCTGTAAATTATCCTGTAAATTCCAAATGAATCTGGATCACAGGAGTGGATTGAATGTTTCTATTGCTATTTTGCTTAAAGCAGAAAATGAATTCTTTTGACAGCCAACTCATCATTGCAACCTAACTTTCAACTACAGCTTTCAAACAGTGGAAACGTGTCTGTTTATAAAACAATACAGTACAGTACACAAGACCAAAACAGGTCATAGACATTCAAAAGAAAGAAAAGATCAAAGGACAGATTCATTCACATCTGCAAGCCCTCAAGAGCGTACAGGTCAAAAGTGCCGAGAAAACTAGGCCAGTGGCACAAATTCTCGATGTTGGCAGCAGCAGAAGCAGCTGCTATCTTTATAGGATGCAATCTTGCTTACATCAGCCTTCAGAGCAATCTTCTGTACCCCTGCGCAATACGCCTTCTGCTGTAGTCCTTGGACTTCACGTTTGCATTTCTACAGAGTCCTGCAAACTGACTCAAAGCTCAGATAATAGATTTCCAAGATTTAGAAATGTTAAGTCTAGTTCTTTCATATTTCATCCCGTCTAAGCATACCGTAACTTTCTGAAGTGAAATATGTCGAGTACGTCACATGTAGTTTGCATGTTAGTTCTGCTTCACATTAAAACTTCTCACATACCCCTGTGATGCCTTTCTGCAAAAATATATAGCTGCAAAGAGAGGTTGTGTAAAGTTAGAAAGGCGAGAAAACCATGTAAACAACATAACAGCAGAGCCTTGAATTTCTGAATATAATATTACACCATGTAAAGTTAAAATAGAATATTTAAATGATTTTCATCTAATAATGAGTGTGGGGAAGAGAGAATCCAGGTAGCCTTTTTTTTTTTTTTTTTAAACAGTATCAGGAAATACATGGCCTTAATTTGGAAGTATAGCATTAAATATTTTTATACAGCATGAGTTCTCATTACCTAATCATATGATTTGTAGAACTGAATTGGAAATCAGGAAATCAACAAAGAAAAATATTCAAGTTATGAAAGATGTGAGTTTAAAATTTTCTTTGTATTTCTGATTAAAAATATTAGGTAGCTAAATGGTCACCCAATGTTTTAAAAAGCAACTAGACATAAAAAATAGATACATTTCTGCAGAATTTGGATGTCAGGTATTCCTGAAAAGCTTTATTTCGCTGCTTCCCAACCTTGATTCAATCCACTTAAATGCAGCTGTATTTCAGATGCTCAGTGAAACTGTCCATGTAATGCATATAGTTTACAAATAATCTGCAGAAAAAGCTAGATAGATAATGCTATGTATTGATTTTCATTCGTGACAGACATATTTCTACAACACAGAAGGCTGACCTAATGCTTCACTACAACATCCTGAAGTGGCATCCTGTTCCCCATCGGTTTTTCTGTTTATTTTAAATTGCTTTCTTACCAGATTAATGAGCTGAACTAACTCAAAAAGGAATCTGAGATAATCAGATAAGTACCAGAGCTTTCAAACAAATAACAGATGCAAAATGGTGATTTGTAGGTGCATTTAAAAATAGATGTTTTTTTGTACTTTTCATAGATACATGGCATTCTCTAGAAGGATATTGCTCCAATATTTTGGGTTTGGTTTGCTTCCCACCCACCACCCCCCCCAATTCTAAATGTTGTGTATTCTTTTTATCATTTTAATAAATAGATATTCTGATACATGTGAAAGACGGTCTGAAGTTCCCCTCATTTGCCTCATGACTATCCCCAGGACAGACAATGGGACCCTGAGAACCCTGATCCAAATTCTGGCCTTCCAGTGGTGGATGAACACCAAAATCCTGAGGCCCATGGGCAGAACTCTGGCCTGCCAAGTGATTGTTCGCAGCTGTGTCTACAGTGGCTGCTTCTAGCAGGGCCTGCCAAGGGGCCATGCACCCCATATGCTTGCAACTGCTTCACAATAGCCCAGGAATTTTCCCACCTCTTGGCCAGATGAACTTGCTGAGGTAACTCTGGTAGCCCCCCCATGGAAAATCCTTCTTCTGCTCCACTACCACCGTGAGGGACGGAGATTGAAGCCCCCTCCCAAGGAATTCTGATCCAGGGGTGCTGGCCTTACTGAAGCAGGATGCCTGCTAAGTGTTGCCTGAAGATATGTTCACTGGACCTAGAGTGGTTTCTCATAGAATCCAGTCCTGAAACAATGGGTCCCACTCACTGCTGATATTGACTAATCCTGCTGAGAACATGGAATGTCTGTACCCATTTCAGTGCCTTTTTCCCCCTCAGCAATTTCAATACACTTGCTCTTTATTGTATCTGCTCCCCCTGAGCCAGTTCAAGATCTGTTTCCCCCCTCAGCAACGGACTATAAGAGAAACTTGAGTTAACCAGGACTTTGAGATCTTCCTGACGTGACTAGGTGAGCTCCATCAGCTGGACTATGAGGACTTTGTCTGGTTACGTTTGGTAGCTATACTCCTCTCTCTTTCTGCCCCTCTTTTCTATTCCTCCCCTCTCCCTCATTCCTTTAACCTATTTGCTGTGGTCATTCTAGAAAGGTGCATTTGTTTTGAGTGATACTGCAATCCCCTTGAAGTGTTGTCTTTTGCACTCTGATATCAGTTAAGGAACCATCACCAGCCCCATTGGTATGAGTGGATCATAACAATACGTTCTTTCAAGCTGAAATTAGTTCTAATCAATATAAGCACATTGGTAGGTAAAAGTAGGCTATAAAAGATAACATTCAAAATGTATTTCCCTTGTCTTCCTATTAAAGCAAGTGAAGAAAGCAGACAGGAGATCTTCAGATAACGTGGTATGCGAATAAAAAGACTCTGTCCTTCTCTGAAGCAACTGAGAAACTCACAAAATGAAATAAAATTCAGACAGATGAAAGGGTCACATATGATGTCAAATCTATACTTTTCATTTTTGAATGAAAGAAGATTTCTTGAAGTACAATCCTATAAAATGAAGGTGAATTTGCAGAAGTAATTGAACTGGATTTGTTTTATAAACACGTTTTCTAATTAAACTGAGCATTCAGGAAGGCAACCTTGAAATTCAAAGGATTTAGAGCCATACAAATACTAAGACTGGCAATTCATTAGCTTTAACAATCTCTTTAAGTTAAGATTGATTTTTAACTTCCACTTCTAGTAGGTCTGAAGACATTAGGAATGTTGCAATAAAAAAACCAAACCAAAACAAAACCAAAACAACTTTCTCAAAAAGCTTTCAGAAACCAGAGAAATTATGATTTTTAGGGGTTAAGTAGTCATTTAAAAGTTGTCTCTGGGAAAAGAGGTAAAAAACTGACTGAGATAAAATGACTTGGGAGTATATTCCAAAACTGTAATGAAGAATGTAAGGGGCAAGAGCCTGTAATAACAATACTATGCTGGGTTAATCTGTTGAAAACATTCCAGAATGGTTGAAATTATGAATCACATATTGCGGGACAAAAAAAAAAACAACAAACAACCGAAAAACCAAACCAAACCAAACCAAAAACCCCAAAAAAACCAACAAAGAAACAACCCCCCCCCCAAAAAAAATACCAAAAAAACCCCAGCACAACCAAAAAACCCCACAAACATAAGGAAAAAAAACTTTTGAACATATTTTCTTATTCCAAGATGGCATAACGGCTTTATTTCATTTTGTTCCTAAGAATGGTTTATAGCTTATGAAGTGTTTTACAATAGAGAGTGAGTGTTCACACTAACCATACAATTTGGATGGATCTTTTTTACTTGATATAGCAGCAGCTATGGTTTAGCACTCCACAATTCAGTCCCCAAAAGTGAGTACATGTGGCAGATTTAACCTAACTGCCCAGTCCACCAGAATGCCTAATTATCTTAAAAAAATGCTTTGCTCTATCTCATTATCTGGACATTTCTCTCTAGCTCCACTTTGAGCTCCTTGATCTTTCATCTACAGGATGAGATCCAATTTTGCTCAGCAAGGATATAGACTTTCCAAACCACATCTTTTATCTCCCGTATTCTTACAAGTAGATTTCTACTGCAGGGACCAGTTTGGAAGATCCTAGTTGTTTTATTTCTCAGATATGTTGCTGCATCAAATAGCTCTTCTTTTAATTTTTTCTCTGCTTAAGTATAGGGTCTGTGCTTAAATGATTGTGATGCTAACTCATTCTCATATAATCTGCAGGCTTACAGAGTATGTAGCAAAGTTTTCTCTTCTTCTGAGGACATTCTACTCTTTTGATGAGAAATGCTGAAGGTCTGACTTTAGTTGCAAAGGTCACTGATTGACAGATTGCAAAATTGTTAAGTCTAGTAACAGCAGGAAAAGTGTGCTGTTGCTATGTGTGTAAATGTCTTGTCAGTTGCTGTTGGGATAAAAAGCATGAGCAGAAGCAGAGATATCTGCATGGATATCAAAGAAATGAAGAAGACATTTGTTGTGATTTCTGCACTAATGAACAAGAAGAAGTATGAAGCACTAATTTCAGTGTCTAAGACAGTATCATCCTTGGGCCAGTTCTCTTCAACATCTTTTGAACAACCTGGACACAGCACTTGAAGGAATATTGAGCAAGTTTGCCAAAGAAACTTTATTGGGAGGAGCTGTGAACTAACTCCCTGGAGGGCACAGAGACCCTGCAGAGAGATCTTGACAAATAAGAGAGATAGGCAATTTTCGCTGGCCAGGAGTCTATGCACAAATCACAAACAGGATGGGACTGCTGGGGAAGGCATCCCAAGCTGTTGTATTTTCCAGTATCAGTCTCATTACATGGTTATGACAATGGGAAGAGGCCAGCAGCTCATGTCCCCAGCAGCAGACAAAGAACTTAATGTTGACACTTACTTGAAAAGTTTTTTGACCAATCACATAAAGCAAAAGCATATTGAGAGTAGTTCTATCCAATCACTATAAGCTCACGTACCTTCAGTTAAAACAATTCTTGCTTATTTTGAATAAAAGACGTACTTATAAGCCTTAAGATACATTGCACAGAGCTCCATTATTAAGCTTAGAACTTCCTAACACCTGTCTAAATATACTTTGCTGTACCTTAGGGAGTAATTCCAGACAAGCGTTAATACACAGACCATTTTTTTATTTGTCCTTGCTTTTCTACTTCTTCTATAATTTTTCTTCTGACAAACCTTATGACTACTGCTTAGCTCCAACCACAGTTCTGCTGTCTCTTGAGGCCTGCCTTTTGCAGCTTTCCCAAAACCCTCTGTTTTCAAGAATTCCCACAGTCAATCCCCAACCATATGGAGTTTAATAAGGGCAGGCACTGGATTCAGCACCTGGGACAGGGCAATCTTGGTGTGTGTGTATAGACTAGGGAGCAAGAGGCTGGAGAGGAGCACTGCAGAAAGGGACCCAAGCTCCTGGCCAATGGCAAGCTGAATGGGCATCAGCAGTACCCTGGCAGCCAGGAGGGCCAAGCCTGTCCTGGGGTACATCAGGCACAGCATCGGCAGCTGGGCAAGGGCGGGGATTGTCCTGCTCTGCTCGGCCTCACCTTGAGGGTTTGGGGGCAGTTTTGGGTGCCACAATGGAAAAAGACATGAATGTATCAGAAAGTTCTCAAATGAGGTCTGCAAGGACAGGACTCAAGGAAATGGCATGCAGCTGAGCCAGGGGAGGGTTAGGTCCGGGTATCAGGAAAAAGTTTTTGAACCAGAGGATGGCTGGGCACTGGAAGAGTCTCTCCAGGGAGTGGTCACAGCATCCCTCCTATCTTGAGTTCAAGAAGCTTTTGGACATTGCTCTCAGGCATCTGGTGTGATTCTCGAGGAAGGTCCCATGCAGGGCCAGAAGTTGGACTTGATGCTCCTGATGGGCCCCTTCCAATTCAACTGATTCTACGACTCTATGGTTCTGTCCTGGCCACTCCAAGTATATTGCTTGGTCTCACCAGATTTTGACCTGCTCTTGTTGGTCAGAATTTGTTGCTACTGCCTAATGATATTTACCCCAAAAGACACAGTGCCTTTCCTCAATTTTCTCCAGAAAGTTGAACATGCAGCCTAGAATCCTAAAAAAGTCTTTTCCTTGAAACAACACTGTCTCCTGCCCAGTATTCTTTCCAGATCTTAAGGAGAAAGAAGGCAAAATGAGGAGATGTATTACAATGAAGCACTGTCAATTTTCTGAACCTTTAGCAGGATATTTGTACTTCCACTAGTCTTTTCTATAAAATCATGGTTTTGTATAGCATGTCATTTTCTAGCAAGACACATTTTTGCAACTGAGCCCATCAGTCCCTGTGAAAATATATTGTAAAAAGCACAAAACATGATTAGGCAGTGACAAGTGAGGGAAAATAAGAGTATGAGAAGCAGCTCCGTGATACTAAAGTGAGACAAGAAGGAGGAAGAGGCACTCCAGCTGACAGAGCAGAGAATCCCCCGCAGTCCCTGGAGGAGATCATAGTGAAGCAGGTTGTCTCCCAGCAGTCCCTAGAGAACCATGGAGGAACACATACCTACACTGCAGCTGGTGGAGGGCTCCATGCCACAGCAGGTGAATGTGCCTTGAAGGAAGCTGCAGCTTGTGGAGGGAGGGCCAGAAAACCATCCTTGACCTGTTCTTTAGTGAAAGAGTATGTGCAAATGTGAAACAGCTGGTAACTCTAATCTATTCTCTTTCCAGTTCTTGTCATAGGTAAGTAAGAAGACAATACAAGAATTAGAAGCCTAAATTCTTTGAGGCTCCCATTCTCTCTGCCACTCCCCTAAAAGTTAGTTTGATATGAAATAAAATTCATTATAAAGTTCCTAAGGCTTGATGTTCAGGCTTTTCAGAAAATAGGGAGCGCAAATAACTCTTGTAACTGTCATTTTTTTTCATAGAACTAAAAAAGTTAAATTACTTATGGAAATCAATTGGTAGAGGTGGTGAGACTGAAGAGTATAATTAATCTGAAAAGAGAATATCATGTAGGTACCTCAGCTGTGTATAAGTTTTTTATCAGTAACTCTAGACTTTTAAACATACTTAGGACATAACAGTTATCTCTGGGAATGTTTTGGTATGTATAGTACGTTCATCTTTAAATACCTCTGTTTTACAGTTGTGACTTATGTTTTACATTTTATTTGAAAAGAAATATTTTTCCTTCAAATAATTTCTATTTCTGAAGCATTTCTGTTGTTGACAATTTTTGCTGTCTGCTGAGGGCAGGAAAATAACTAGAAACAAAATAGATGGAAAAAAATAGTTTTTCTCATTCTTTTCTGTCTATTCTAACAGGCACAACAGGAAAAAACACTGCTAGGAGTCTGAGTTGCCTTACCACTCATGGATGACAAACCTGTAGTGGCTAGTATTTTATTTGCACACATTTTTGATGCTGGTTGTTAACTGTTGCACAGAAAGATCTGTAAACTATTTTCACGGAAGGACACTCTCAAATTGCTTGACTTATCTCTGAACCAGAGAACTAAGCTGGCTCTCCATTTCTGAGATCTTGCTGCACTAGCCCCCAAACCCATTTCCTTCAATTGCATTTTACTTTCAAACAAAGCACTTCATTACTTCA